>NW_009597547.1:6114-60165 GCF_000690535.1 Cariama cristata | reverse complement strand
TCAGAGGTTTCCCCCGCCAGCCCCCATTTTCCTGTGGAATTGCAACAACTGCAAGACCTGATCTGTTTTCACTTTTAGCTTGTGAAAAATTGCCTTCTAGTGAATGTTAAAACAACTCTTGACAAGAAATGTTTTCTTCTCTTTTTTTCCCCCCAAGTCAAGAATGTGGGTTCTTGCACTTCATTTCTGATAGTAGCATCTTGTTAGCTGCACGAGTCTGTTTATGTGACCTTTCTGTTGAGAACCTCAAGGTTACCATCACCTGCTGTTTCCTCGTTTCTTACTTGTGCAGCTGTACATGGTGTATGAGCCTTCAGGCGATGGTTTTGAGTGCCATGGAACCTCTTCTTCTGGCAGAAGACACCTCCTGTGTCTGCTCTTGGAGGCTGCCCTATTGACTTTGTGTTGGGTCATTGCTTTTGTTTCAAGGCAGAAAGGGTGTATCAAAAGATTAGGGGTATTTTTCAGTTGTTAAAAAGGATAAGTAGATTGCAGCAATCAGAAGTAAAAAATAAATGCCATTCTCAATAGCTTTCAAACTATTTCAGAGGATCCACATGTCAGTTTACTGTCACTTTGACATTAGGTTGTAACTGCCCAGAACTGTGTGTTTCGTGCTTGAAGTGATGTCTTGTGGCTCTTCACTGTGTGGATCTGTAGCTATGACAGCCATTTCAAATCTGCCTTCAGTTTTATTTGCTTTAGCATCAGAGATTTACGGTATTAAGCCTACAAAGGCAGTAGCTGGTAGATTACCATACCATGTTTTATTGGTTTTGGAGTTCTAATTTTGCTAACCACCACGAAGAGCTACTGCCATGAAAAGCCTACCACCGTATTAAAAATTCTGCCAGGTGGAACAAATATAGGGAAACTAATGTTTGTTCCAAGTGGAAAAGGTTCTTACCATAACTTATATGGAAGTAAACAGGCATCATCTTAGTTGTATGTTCCAATCAAGGCTATGACCACTGGACTGACCTTAGGTAACTACTTCTGTGGATGCTCTCACCAAGAATAAGCTTACAGTGTTCTGATGAAGTATGGGTGTCCTTGTATTGACTAATCCTGTTACTAGGAGGAAAGTTAATTTATGTTTCAGGGTACAGTGCTGTTTGGGATCCTTACAGTCATGGTCGAACATAAAGGGGCTACTGGGACTTGTTAATATTTGTGGTAGGTTTTTCTGTTGGTTTTTTTTTTTTTTTTTTTTGAGATGTTAATGAATTTGCATATGACCTGTATTGTATTTACGTAAGCTTCCTAGCTGTGTTGCTCTTGAGTTAATTTCCTGTCAAGTGGAGTCTGCTGGAAACTCTCCCCATTCAAGTGACGGGAGGATGGGATACTCTTCAGGCAAGGTCTCCATCTCTGGCAAATGCTAAATGAAACTTCAGAACAGTAGTGCGAAAAAAAACTCAATCCTATAATCGAGTTGACTGGTAACAGTGCTGTTTCTGGTATGCAGTGTGATTCAGAGAAGTAGAAATTGTTCTTCTGACAGTTTGACTTAAAAACCAAATGTAATGAGTAGTGACAATATATCCAAATACATGAAAACAAAACACTTAATGCATTCCAAATCTCTAAAGGAATTAAGTGATAAATTTATGTGTGCCTTCTCAAAGAGTAGAGCTAGCAATGACATTTTTAAGTAAGCTTAGAAAAGAAAAGCCTAAAACCTCTAGTAGCAATACTTCTGCCATCCTGAGTGTAGACCTAGAGGAGAGAGAAATGCTGTTGCTATCAAAATGTGTGGTATCATCAGCTTTCTCTCTTCCCCTAGAATCTGCATAAGCATGTGATGTGAACAAGGAGAAAAAATGCCCTTTTCCTGACTGGTGATAATTGTATGCCATGAATCCCTGTCTAAATAAGACGGCACGAAAAGATTAGAAATCTGGTACGTTTTCTATGATTCTGCGTAGTCACTGATTAAATTAAGATTCATCTGTACCTAAATGTAATTATAGTTGAGGTTTCAGTGGAGGAGGAGAAAGCTGAGTTGTCAGATGGAGTACCAGTATTTTTCTGGATATGCAGTTGTCTTGTGCATCTGCCCCATCTAGTAAAGGTTGCTTGAGAAAGGAGGGAATCATCTAGGTGCTACTCTTGCAGTCTCAGTTTGTGTGTGCTATGTAAATGGCAATGTGTTGACGTTATAGAACTTTATAGCAAGTTTTGTGTTGTCTTGCAGTGTTCTCTTAGGCTTTTAGATGTGGAGGATGAAAAGCGGTTTCTAAGCATGTGGTTATAGCTTGATTTTTTTAATTTTTTTTTTTTTTAAACAAAACCCCACTCACGGAGCTTGTGGCTTTTCCTGTTGTGTTCACTTAAACTTGAGCAGAAGCAGTGTTTTAGGCTGTATTGTACGGCAATATTTTTGACAACTTCCAGGCCAACCAGGCAGTAAAAAGACTATTTCATCGATGCAGTCTTGTTTTACACTAGGGAAGGTCCTAAGTGCACATAGAAGATCTGCAGTTCTTCAGATATCAGATAACTTGCAGGAAAGTTTAATGCAGTCCTCCAAAAATGTTGAAGTACTCTTATGTCCATATCTGTCATTCTCCCCCTTTCTTTTATGCTTTTGGCCTTTGTTAAGTGAGGTGTTTGAGGGTGGTGGTTTTAGTGGTGGGCTCTGTTGGAGGTAAAGGAGATGAGGCACTAGCTGTGTGCCTCCCTTGAAGGATCTGAAGCCATTCAGACCAGGGATCCAGCTGACATTTTTGTATTTGTGACCCTGATGAAACATCTGGATTTTCCAGAGCCTCGCCCTTAGGCGGGCTGAGGAGGAGGAGGCGGCATTGGTACCTGAATGGTTTCCAAATGGAGGGAGGATGGGACTGTGTTGTGGCATCTGACTGATTCTCCTCAGGGTGATTTGCATTTGAAAGCTTTAGTAAAACACTCATGGTTTGTTAACTGTTTAATTGTTTGTCGTTTTAGCTGATGGGGTGGGAGAAAGGTGGTAGGAGTTGAATCGGGATGGGCTGACGTTGCTGTAGGTTTGAAAGGAAAACATTAAAAAGGCAAGGAAACAAGGCAGAAGAGTATCTTTTAAATTTTTTTTTAGTTATTTTTTTTCTTTCCCATTGTTATCTCCCTATTTGCCTGTAAGCTGCTTTGATTAAAACCATACATTTTAATGCTTTTGGACAGACCCTTGACAGAGGGACAGCTTCAAGTGTCTGGGTGACCTTGGCTTTCATTGGAGACCACTGCCCTCTGACCCAGGGGGATGGTCTTGGTCGAGGTAGGTGAACTGGTATTAGTCAGGCTTCAGTTCCCACTGCAGATACTCTAAACTGTACCTTCAGGTCTAAGTATGTGCCTAAATGTTCAGAAAGTGAAAATGTATAGAGGCAGCCAAGTGTGATAGTGGTGATGAATTTTGCAGGTTGAAGAAGTTACTGTTAAAGTAATCCCAGTGTGCGCGTGTGGGGTGTGTCTGTCTTTTTAATGTCCAAAATGTCTTTTTGACTCACATGATGAACTGCTTTGCAATTTGCCTCTTGTATGCACATAGTGTTTCACTGGTGGCTGTCTAGTTAAGTTTTTCTCTTGACTTTAGGAATTGTTTTCTCTCATGAAATACAGAGTAAAGCTGATGTACGCCAAGCTCTTGCATTTCTTGGCAGCTGTTCCTCAGAGTAAGAAACTAAATATTACATTATCTTATCAGTGTGGTCTAGTTATTTCTTCCACAGAAGCATAGGAAAACCATAATATCACTTAATTTCTAACAGTCTGGATATGTTTTTCCAACAGGAACTGTTCTTATCAGGAGCGGTAATGGCCAACTCATGCTAGTATCTCAACAAGCAATAGCACGAGCACAGAACCAGCCACAAAATAACACAAGCGTGGGACCATCTGTACCGACCAGCACACCTGCAATCAGAATATGTGCTGTACAGGTAGCTTCTCTCATAGCTTTAGTTTGACGTAGCTATATGGTATGTAGTTACAACAGGGTTTGCAGATAAGTTAATGGAGGGTTAAATAATTCTGAACAGCAAGATGGTGTTTGGTTTTGATATGAACATCACTATGTGCTTTACTTTCTCAGTTTGAAAAACCTGCTAGCCGATACATGTGGTATAGTTCAAATTAAAGAATTTCTCTCTGATGATGATGTAAAGAGTTTTAAGAAAAAAAAACCACAGCCAAACAACCACAAACCAAAAAATCTACCTCCATGGTTACTGCTAGTAACTGCAACCTTGCAGTCCTCTGGTGGGATACTTCTCTGAAGCTGAGTGAAGCTGAGCACCTTTCCCATGTCTTCAGGATGTTCCTTCTTCCCTGAGCTCTGCTGGCTTTTTGCTTCCATCTCTTGTAACGCGATCAGCATGCAAGCGTAAGAGCGGATACAAAAAAGTAACCATCCGCGTATTTCTTGCTATCATGCTTATCCTTTAACAATTTTATTCTGACTAGGCATTGTGTCTAAATGTCTCTGAATCTGTTCTTGAGTATTAAACTGCTAGACCAAAGAGCTTTGTTGAACAGTGTTTAAACTATATGGACTATGTGAACGGTGCCTGTATTAGTGTAAGAGTGGGTGTCTTGGTTTATGTCAAATAAGAGCAGGTACTAACTTCAGTGTCTGTTTTGTCGTTGACTTGTCTGACAGCTGTTCTCTGCACATGTATAATTATTTTTTATTTTTATTTTTTTAAGAACTCTGGCACTCAGTTACTAAAGAAAGTAGCAGCTGCTCCTGTGAAAACATTCTCTCAAACAACAAATGCTGTGGCTTCTACTGTTCAGACACCTGCTGTAATACAGGTAGGTGGCAAGCTTTATAGTGCAGTGGAATAAGAATAAGTGACAGAGAGAACTGAAGGAAGTACGGATGCATTCTTGTTATTTCTAACTCTTTGTAACTTTGTAACTTTTGTCCTCACAATCTCTTTTCTGAATGTCTTTTTTTCAAATGCATAATTTAATTATGCTTCTGCCAGTATGTGTCAGATCATCTTATCTCGCTACAGTAGAAAGTGCATGAACAATGGATAAAATAAATAGTTCAGAGAGTCATTTCCAGTGCTTTTCTACCCTGTGACAGAGCTCCTTCAAGCCTTAGCTGAAGATTTTCTGGGAAATGGAGACTTCCTAGTGCTCTTTCCTGTTGGGGTTCCATGATTCCTTGGGGGGGAAAAAGCATACCTGAGGTGTTGTTGAGGAGAAAATGAGTTATGTGCACCAGTCAAGCTGTTTCTCATGTGTACATTTTTTTTTCCCCTCATTAAAAACTGAAGGAAGGTCATAGCTGAAGACCTCTGTTCTCTAATTGAGTTTGGCAGACAGGTTCCACAGATACAACTGTAAACAGACAGTGATTGGAAATGCCTCATTATTTTTTAGACGGTGTTTTTGTCTTATTTCCTAGGTCTTCTCTCTTTCCGGAGAAAAATGTTGTAGGACTCTTCTGAAGAGACTCTTGCCACCTGTAGAGTATGAGACTTCCCCTAGATACAGTTCATCCTCTGTTTTTGCACATGTGATGAAAAGAAAATTGCTTCTTTCTGCAGTTAAAATTTTCCGTTCTCCTCTTAATCTGGAGGAGAAATCAGGAAGAAGTCTGGCTTGTACATACCTTTTGTGAACAAGAGCTTGAAGTAGACTGGCCTGTAGTGGTTGACCAAGCACTCAGTAAATGAGCAGGATCAGTCATTCAAAAAACATGCTGGATGTATGTTCTTGACCTTGAGGGTGTTTGAAGGATTCGGGATATGTTCACTGACAGTGGTAACTAACAGTCTGACTTACAAATTTGTCCTCCTGCTGTTCTGTATCAGCAACTGAAAACTACTCACAGCTCTGTATATTATCTTTTTTCTCTTCCTTCTCACTACAGATGGAATAATGTTGAGGCTAAAGGGGAAAACCCGGAGGCCTCTCTTAATACATTTTCTATTTTGCTTAGAATGAAAACAATATAAGCTTTGTGTCTAAGAACAGTAACAGGTATTCCTCACCGACTTTTATTTTGGAATGCTAGCTTGCAAACCATGTGGTTGTGATCTCTGTGTAGAGATTTAAAGATATGAAAGCAATAGTCGTCTACTACCCGTGCACTGGGGAGAACAGGTGAAGGTAAAGATTTCTTCCATCTGATGGATGAAGCTGCCTACATCCTCACATGCTCATGTGGATAAACATTGAAATTCATCATGCTATTAACATTTCCTTTTTTAACTTAAAAACTGCCTTTAACTTGGTCGTTCTTTACTTTCTTACATCTTACATCTCGGTTTTAATGTAATCCATTTAACTTGTGTTCTTCTGAGATATTTAAAGAGATATACATGAAGTATTTTTTTGTAAGCCATATTTTTATCTGTTGTAGAAATGTGAGCACTTCTAATGAACCATAGGGTTGGATTTAAACAGCAGGAACGATGACTTTAGGAAAAATTAATAGCGCTGCTTTGTTTAGAGTGGCTTCCTTGGAGCCCCTCTGTTTTGCAGAGGATTGCAAAGCCCTCTATACAAGCTACTTGTACAATGAAGAGTAAATAGGTGCAATATGGATGTATCCTGCCAACACAGGACCACTTCACTCCTCACCCTGGGGTGGACAAGAGAAGAGTGCTGACAAGGGAGTCTGTGCGAAAGGTTGCAGGAACTGTCTGGGGAAAGGAAGGAAGAGCCCTTGGGTCTGATTTCCTTTTGGCAGCGGTTCATTCATTAGTCCTAAAAGAACTTGCTGGTATTAGTCTTGACAGTTTTTTGAAGTCGCAGGAGAAGAGTGTTGGTGTGGAAGTATGGTGTATCACAGAAAGTGGGAGACAGTGGAGAGGAAATAATCCTTGGTTTGGTTATGTATCGCCTATCGTGTGCGAAGTACAACTTGGAACACTGCTATCTGCAAAACTCTCTCTGCTTACTGACTCCAGGATTCTTCTCCTCATCTACAAAAATATTTCCATTTTTTTGATGCTCCTGAATGTTTAAGCTCTGAGGTTAGACAAAATACCTGCACGTTTATATTTTTTACCTTCTTCCCAGGTGGGGTAACGAAGCTGCAAAGTATCTAATTAGCATCATGCTGGGGCACTTTCATTTAGATGCAGAGCACCACTTCTCTTGCAATGACTTCAAAATATGCAGGATTAATGCCATTTTTTGTGGCGACTGTTTCTCTGTTGCTCGAAGTGAGAATGAGAATTGTCAGTAGTGAAAAAGGTTGAGGGCAGATGACAGAAGTTAATTCCCATATATTCATCTTCCTGGGAAAAGGGTCCAGCAGGCTTCCTGTTGTTCCCTCCCTCAGCTGATAAAATGCCGTTCTGGTCTTGATGTGTAAACATGCCGGAATTTGCAAGAGATCAGCTCCTGCGAACCTCATGTTTTCGACTTTTAAAAGCCCAGGGCATTGCAGCTTGGCAGGTCTGTACTCTGTCCCCTTTCGTCTTCCTCCCATCCATCTGTTTGTGGGATTCTCTTGCCCAGTTTGCCTCCCTGTGGTCTTAAAGCTGTTGAGCCTCATCCTTGGAAGAGGCGGTGGTGGTGGCAAAGATCCTGCAGAGAGCTATTAAAGTGTTACCAGCAGTGGGAGCCTAGGCTGGAAAGCTTTCTGGTAGCTGCCTGCTTCTTTTCATGTCAAGCTGGCAGCAGCTTGGGGAAGGAGGGGGGACCCACCCAGGGAAAAAAAAATTACAAATAAATAACAAAAGTGTTTTGCTTTAGCTTTAAATATTTGTTCATTAACTTTCCCTGTCCTGAAGGACTTTAAAGCCCTTTGATATTCTACATGATGTCTGTCCAACTGATTAGTTTTTGTTTTATCCGTGGTAGGGTGTTAGGCACTTGTGTTACTACCTTATCATTAATGCAATTAGCGAGTATTAATTTGTGATTGTTGGACTAAACTAGGGTGTTTAATTGTGTTAAGAGTCAGTGAAAGTGTTGTGCAGATCTGAACTTAGAATTTGGCCTGCAAAACCAGACTTTCTCTTGAGGAGTTTGGAGGAAGAATGACACCCAACTTCAGGTTTCAAATGCTAATCTGAAATTCTTGCTTTTCTCTAACCTGCCGGTTTGATCTGGCTTTTGAGTTTTCAAGTTGAGAAATCAAAAGTAGTGGTTTTTGTAGAGGCGAAGTCTTTTACTTATATTGTATTCTGTTTTATCAGAACCACCATGTTGCATTTTTTGGTGTTTTTTTTTTTCCGTTTAAAAATCTGAAGTAGAAGTACTTCAGTTTAGTAGGTTTTCCTCTGGAAACTACTATTTAGCCTGGTTTGCAAAGGAGAGAGGCAGTTGTGTTCTTATTTTTCCCTAAACCTTCATTACTCTCCTGTTGCTGGAGCTTCTGAATCTGTTAGTAAATTCTAATGAGATTTTAAAAAGAAGTCTTAAAATAACTGAATTTGGTGAGGTTTTGTGTCTGGGCAGAGGGGAGAGAGATCCAAATTGCTTCCCCCTGGAAAAGGCAGGAGGAACTTGTTAGGGGCATTTGCTCAGCTGGCTGGTTTTGCTCGCAGATGCATCCTTCCAAAGTGGACACGATGTCTTTTGCCTACTCCACAAGTGGTAGGAAGAGTTAGGGATATTGCAATTGGGAGAGGAGCTGCAGGGGAAGAAAGGAAGATAAATAATTACTTAAGATCGTATTTTATCTACAGAGTAGTATCACCTAGCTTAGCATTGTCCGAAATCCTTAGACTGTAGGAGCCTGGCAAAGTTAATATATTGTTTTCTTCAGGACAACTTTAGCTTTCTCTCTTCGCTTGAAGTTGCAGGCAGTCCTTCAGTCTGAGTGAGCCTTTGTCATTTCCTCCCCCTGCCCTTGATTTGAAAACAGAATTATGGCTGGGTCGATTCTGTACTTTCTGTATTAAATAGAACCTCTCAAAGCAAATTAACCTGAACTTTAAAAACAGAGATTGATGTTTTCAGTAGTAGTGTGGAGGGAGGGTGCTGCTTTATATGCTAGCAGAATACAGTATGTTTGTCATGTTAGTCTTTGGTTAAAAAGTGTTAATTTTTCTTTCCAGCCAGCAGCTGCAACAGCTAGTGTTACTGCAGTTACTGCTGTAAAGCCTTCGAGTACTGGAACACCTGTAAAACTTCCAGTTACAGGACCACCTGCACAAGCTATCTCCCAAAAGGCAGTCTCTGTGAAAGCAGAGGGCACAACAGTAGCACAGACCAGTGCTTCTACAGTAAGGAAAAAAAAAAAGTTTTTAATTAAAAATTAACATTCCCTATATTCATCAGAGGTTGGAGAGCCAACGCAACGTCTAACAGTATTCTCTTTATTTCCACACTAGGAGATGCTGGAGAATGTGAAGAAATGCAAGAATTTTCTTGCTACGCTAATAAAACTGGCATCTAGTGGACCTCAAGCCTCTGAGATGGGGCAGAATGTGAAGAATCTGGTGCAAAATCTATTGGTGAGACTCTTTTTAAACCAAAATCTGCCTCATTTCTGTATTGTTTTTGACATTGACTTCATTATAGCTTTGTTCCTTGTCTTTTTTTTTTAACAGCTGAAGAGTGGGATTTGTGACTGAGTACATCTGACCTTGTTTAAGTCTGACATTATAACTCTTGTTTTAACTGGATCCTATGCTGTATTTTCCCCCCCCCTCACATTGCTGTTTCATTTTATCCATGCAGGTAACTGACAGCAGGAGGAGCTGATTGAGTTAACACAGCTTCTGAGTCTGAGCTCCTTTTTTTTCATGTTAGTGTAGTTTTGAGTCCTCAATGGCAAGAGTACTACCATGGAGGTTGCAGTGCAGTGTGAAGTCCATGCTACTGCTTTACTCCAAGACAGAACTGACTTACAGGTTGATAGTGAAGCTCCAGTGAAACAAGCATGACATTATCTGTCTTTAGACAATGGGATGGAGAAAATAATGTGGTGGCTGCCAACTGCTCTCTTTTCCTCGCACATGGCTTCTGTATGCTGCCTTGTGCTGTACCCCAGCACAGCTGGGTTTTCTTGGTAACAATTTCTCCTGCCACTTCTTGTCTTGGCATTTGACTGCTGCTGCTGCTTTGTTGTTCCACCATAGCAGAAGGCTGTGGGCTGGTGGAGGGGGATGGCCTTGCTAGTGGTACCAAAGGACTTTTCAGTCCAGAAAAATGTGCTGTAGACAGAGGTATAATTTCAGAGAGCAGATTGTTTGAAGATGCAGCCTTGTAAAAATTTGATTCCCCTGCCTCTGTGTCCCTGCTGACTAAACACCTTGCTTCTGTAGGAAAATACTAGAGTTGCTCCTTCTTATGCTTACAGTACTTTTATTTTTTTTAAGAACAGTTGTTATCAGCCATTAATGCATCATTAACTGTGTACTTGTTTGCTTTTTGTAGTATTTTAAAAATACTGTTTGTCTGCCATTCACTATGGGTATATTATTTAAATGCGAAATAAATTAATGTTTCATATGTATGAGGGAAACGAGTAAATGGCAGCTGTGAAGTAAAATGGTCCTTAAGGCAGCATCTCATGAAGTGGGTGTCAAGCACTGTATATGCACTGAGATGTAGGGTACCAAATCAGTGCATCTGTATCAGTGAGACTTCAGCGACCTGTATCCACAGCTTGGTGAGACCTAAGAGGCAGCAGATCCAATGAGTAAATAGGAGAGCTGCTGTGAGTTCTGTTTGTGAGTATACAGTCCTTTTAAAACCCCTTCTCTGGTCGCATAGCTCCTTGGAACGGGTATTCTGAAGTAGAATACAGGTGAGAGGAGTAATGTCTCTGCAGAGACTGAGAATGGTGCTGGGGTCCCTCATCCTTGTACGTCTGTACCTTCTTGGAGGAGGTGATGTTCTTGGTGAGTCTGTGACAGGGTCTTGCTTGGGAGGGTGAGAAAGGGCAGCAGTGTCAGTGGGCTACGCATCACCGCAGCCCCATTGTGGGGGCACTGAAGTAGTGAGTGAGGGGTCTTGGAAGTCTGCTGTACCTTCCTAACCCTCCCAAGCCCTTGAGTCAGGTGTTTGTGTTGGGGCAGAGTGGAAGACACTAAGAAATGAGACTGTGCTCTGCAAGCCAGAGGATTTACCGGAGTGGTATGCAGAAGTGATCTTCTGGTACTCAGTTTCTCCTGCTTTTGAGAGACAATGTTAAGTGTTCCGCTTTATTATGCTATGTATGCATTAGTCTAGACTTGTCTTACAAAAACTACCGAGTTGTCTTTTGTCTCTGGTCTCTTTAAACTGATCTTTATGCAGATAAACTGCCTTTACAGAAAAAAAAGTACTCTTAGTGGATTTTAAATATCTCTGCATAACAATGAGGTACTCAAAAGGATCAGTGCTACTTCTAAACTTGTTTCTATCAGTTCACTTCAGTGAAGGATGTTTGAACAAGTATCCGTAAGTGTGTTAACTGCCAGTAGTTGAAGACAGTAATTTAATTTGATAATACTATATCTAAATTACACCACCATTCTATCCTAAAACCTTTTGTTTAAAAATACAGGAGGAAAAGAAAGCATTTGAGTACTGACACTGAACAATTCCATGATAATGTAGGTTTCCACTTTTGATACATCTGGGAAAAAATATGGTAGATTAATAGTTATAACTTACCATTGTAATTATACTTTCCTCTTAGGAAGCAAAAATTGAACCAGAAGAATTTACAAAAAAGCTATACATAGAGCTCAAGTCCTCTCCACAGCCGTATTTAGTTCCTTTTCTCAAGGTAAGTGTCTGATTGTGGATATATAGTATTTAATGAGGGGAAGGAGGAGGAAAAGAAAAGGAAGGAGTCAGAGCATTCAAATAGGTATTTGCTCAGGTCGGTTGGGGAAATGGTGCTTAACCTAACTCCGTGTGACTGTTGCTCTTGGAAAGACAGTTTTTTGGGGGAGGGAGGATTTCAGAGGAGTACTTTAAAGTGTGTTCTTAAATTGGAGAGTAATTACCCTCTAGTCATTAGTGGAGACTTATGTTTTGGAAGCAGGTGCATCTACAGTAGAGCAGCTATACTAAGATGACCTCTTTCTCATCAAAACTGTAGCTATTCTGAGTTCTAATGCAGAAGACTGACAACAGCGGCTGTGCACAGTTTATGCAGTATTTAAGCTCAGGGAATCTACATACATATTCATCTGTCTGATGGTTTGTGTTTAACTGGAAGCAGAAAAAACCCCACCCGTTTCTCCAGAAAGGGTCTGACAGGACTACTGCAGCTTAGGAAAAGTGACCCAGGACAACTCTATCCCCATTCAAGCAAATAATCATGTAAATTAAAAAATACTTTCCTAACACTTTTAATCATATGGTACAGTGGTATTAGCAAAATAAAAATGAACATATTTGTTGTACAGCAAGCATTAAATCCCAATGAAAATGTGGAAAACTGTTACATTTACTTAATTTCGATGTACACAGTATTCTTTGGCTTGATAGATCGTACTTTTCGTTGGCATTCATTATAAGCATGATGGAGAATCAGGGAAGAATAGTTAAGTGGTAAAGCTGGGACAGAGGTTTTCTGGAGTTTGTCCTCTTCCTTAATATTTGACAGCATATGTAACAATGCATGTGATAATGTTGATATTACTCGAGATGGCTGGTGTTAACCTGTTCAAGTATGGCATGAATATTTTTGTTACAGTGGCAACCTTTAAATGCTTTGCTAGCAAGTTTGCCCTGAGTCTAGAAGACTACAGTCATCTCTGCAGGGCTTGACATAACATTTTCATATTGATCACTTATTTATTCTCTGTTTAATTCCCTGGAGGCTTCTTAAATGCCAATGCAAAAGCCAGAAAAGCAAACAGCTCAGAGTATGAGCTTTCCTGCATCCAGTGCAACTCTGCCTGCAGAAGGACGGGGCTGCGAGCACAGGGTCAGTGTGACTGGCAGAGGTTTCCTATGAGCTGCATGGAGTCCCGGCAGAGCTCTGCTTTGGCTTCAGAAGTAACGTCGCTGCTTTCTGCAAGACCCTGGCTGATGAAACCTGCTGGACGTGGGCTGGCTGCGCCTGTGTGGGGCCGGCTCAGCTGCTGCCGTGCTGTTCCTGAAACGGAGCAAGTGAACCTCAGTAGCTCTGCACAGACCCAGCCTAAATCTGGCACAGCTAGACCTTGTCTGAGGCTGGTGAGCCCTGATAGCCTCATACTAGCTCATGCAGAGGAACCAAGGGGTGACTGCACTGCAGTTGCCAATGCGTCCAGTCCTTTGGGTCCCCTAAGGATTTATTAGTTCAGGCACAGCACTGGCCTCATGCATTCACAGCAGTGCTCAACCTGAGTTAATGAGCCATCCCACCACGTTGAGAGCTCCTACGCTTGGTGCACAGACCCCGAGGCACTTCCACAGGAGTTGACTTGGGTTCATCAGTGTGGGTCAGACCCTGACCCATCACAACAGAGCCGTTGCATGTTTCTCCTGCAGCATGCTGCCAGGCACTGGTATCATCTAGACTTTTCTGTTTTGGGCAGTATCTATACCCCATAATCCTTGACAATGTGCTCTCTCCCTGTTGCAGGCTTTATTAACAAAGAAATACTATGACTTCAGAAGCGTTGTTTAGACGTTCTCATGGTCAAAGTTAGCTGACTTTGTAGTGTTACTCATCCTTTAAAACATCTTGCACCCTGATTGCTTTTTTCCAGAATTACCTTAAGGATGTGTACTTGGTACACAGCAGTTAGGTCTGGTCCATAACTCTGAGCATCTGTGATGGGATCGAGTGCCAAATGGAAGCTGACTTCAGGAGCACTTCTCTAAGGTGCTATGAGGATCGGTGCTGGCCTTGTTTGTGGGGGAAATACTTGCAGCTCACGTCTGGAAAGAAATGTGATCCGACTTGTTGCCAATTTACTTTTAGCTAGTGAAGTGGAATTTTAGGGAGGACTCTCTGGAGTTGTCTCTTATCTTTGAGCTGCAGGTTTTTGAAGTTGTTGAACATGTTTTGTTTTGTCTGTTCCAATAGGTGGAAAAGTACTGTGGCTTTGGCTGTGAAGCCTGCTTGATTTTCACATCTGTGCTGAATGCTTTTGGTAAATAAATTGCATCAGAAACATGAGGAAAGCTGAGCAGCGTTTTTACAAGAAAAGGAAGTGAATGTTAAAGATAGGTGTGCTGCAGAAGGTCCGGATGTGCAAACAATTTGTTCACTTGATGTATTAGTATGCGAAACACATTGCTTTTGCGTGAAGCCCAGAGCAAGAGCACTGTGCTGGAGACTGAGTTAGAAACTTCAAAAACTGTCAAGGGGGAAAAAGGGGTTTGTGAGAATGTACAGGTAACTACAGAACTGATTTCCCCTGGTTCTGAGCCATAACAGACTGTACATAGTCAAGGAGAAAAATCTGTAGAGGGCTTGAAGATTGTTCTTTCCATTAACCTTCTCAAACACAGCTCTAGTAAAAATGAGAAGTTGCCAGATACCTTTACTAATGTTCTCCTGTTGCAGAGAGCTATCTGGCTTCGGTTGTGCTGCTGCAGTTATACAGACATTATTAAAGTGGTATCCCCCTCTAGTGTAGATACAGCTGTATTGATATAGAAGTGCTCCTGTCTTCGGAACTTGTTTCTGACTTTATTGGGTAATTTGTAGTTCTCTGTCAGACGGGCTCCATGGAATAAACACAGCTGTTACAATATAGCAGGGCTTTTTGGCAAAACAAATTTTTTTTTGTGGTAGCAAAGCATTTAAATGGTCTTATTCTGAAACATAAATTCCAAGTTGAAAAATCTAAACAAAAGAACAAAATTGTGGGTGAGTTTCCCTATAGATGGGATTTGCTACGTGCAGTGAGGTCATGGTGACTGTTGACCTTTGCTCAGCCTGTGTTGGTGATTCTTGTGGTCTTCAGTGAACAGTATTGTCATCCATTTAAGGGTGCCTGAATTCTAGTAAAACTTCTTTGGAATAAGCTATTTATTGTCTCGTGAAAAATTAAATTGGAAGATGAGGAAGAGGATTCAGTTGCTAACGTATCAGTATTGTGGATGACTCTGCTGATGTTATATCCAGTGTTTTTTCATTTTTCTTCTAGAAAAGCATGCTTGCCTTACGGCAGCTAATGCCCAATGCCCAGAGCTTTATCCAGCAGTGTATGCAGCAGCCAGCTCCAACCCAAGAAGCTGTTTTGACCTGTACCCCTGCAGCACCAGCTCCTTCGATAGCAGTGGCAACCTCAGCTGTAGCAACAACTTCTCTTCCAGTTATAAAACCAGTGTCTGCCACTGTAACAGTAACAGCCTCTCCAGTTATAAAACCAGTCCTTGCCAGCGCATTGGTGACAACTTCCCTGCAGACCGTGAAGCCTGTTCCTTCCTCTGCAGTGGTGACAGCATCTCCTCGGCCCGCAGCTTCAGTCCTCACCACGACAATAGCAACATCAGGGCTGACTGCTATCCAGACTGTCAAACCGATCTTCACCTCTGCTGTAGCAACGTCCGCTCTCCAGTCTGCAACACCAGTGCTCGTCTCTACAGTGGCATCTTCAGCAGCAACCCCTCTCCAGCCTGTGAAACCAGTCATTGGAACCCCAATTGGTATCAAAATTTCACAGCCGAACTCCATCGTTGCACAGTCAGTGGGTGCTCAGCAGGTGGTTAAAGTGAAACAGTTGGTAAGATGAATTTCTCTGCTTCTCTGTAACCGAGCTTCTTTACTTTGACTCTTACCATTTTACAAAGAGGATACCAATTTGGATCTTAGCTTTGTTTTTTAACATATGAAGCTAGTCTGTCATGAGTTAATCAGTTATGTTTGTCATAGTTTAGGGATCATACAATCGTTTAGGTTGGAAAAGAGCTTTAACATCATAAAGCCCAACCATTAACCTAGCACTGCCAAGCCCACCACTAAACCATGTCCCTGAGCACCACATCTACATATCTTTTAAATACCTCCAGGGATGGAGACTCCACCACTTCCCTGCACAGGCTGTTCTCATGCTTGACAACCCTTTTGGTGAAGAAATTCTTCCTAATATCCAATCTAAACCTCCCCTGGTGCAACCTGAGGCCATTCCCTCTTGTCCTATCGCTCGTTACTTAACCCCCACCTCAGGATATTGAGCCCTTGCTGAAAAGGTGAATCTAAAGCAAGCTGTAAGCTTGGTCTCTTGCAAGACATGCTGACCACCATTCCACCAGACTGAACATCCAGCTCGAGACATGAGGGAATATGAGTTCTGACCCCTGCTTTGCGTGCAGCCAGGCTAGGTTGGTGTCTGAAAGAAAAGACAGGAAATGCTGGTGTCAGAAACAGCAATTGGTGATGGGATGCTTACGTTCATTGCTGCTCGATGTCCTGTTAGGGCTGTGGCTCAGCTAGTTACCGTGGATTCCAGTCTCTCTACCTTGGTAGTTCCTACCCTGGATACTTTGCAGGCACATGTGGCTTGGTGATGTTTAGCGATACGTTAACTGAAATGTGCAGACTAACTCAAGGAGCTTTTCAGAGCAGAGTTCTGACCTCCAGATTTACTAAGATGTGTTAATTATGAAGTCATCCAAAAGTGAGCTTTTTCTATCAGACCTCATTAGCTAACAAATTCCAGGAGGAATAAATGTCTTCTTAAAACAATACCCTCAAAAGCAATGTGTTAACATTTTTTTTCTTGGCACAGGTTAACTTCTTGCTAAAGTTAATGTTACGTACCGACAAACTGTGGATCACAGGTACACCCAAAAGAGCAATGTTGTGCAATACATTAAATTTGATTTATGGGTGTTTGAGATACTGAGTAGTATGCTAATGGGTCTACCTGTAAGTAATGTTCTCAAGTATTTTGAGAGAATAGTCTCCGTTTGGCAGATAAAGAACTCAGTTCTTGAATAGGACTTCCTTGTGAGGATTTTTTTTCTTTAAAAAGAGGGGAAAATGTCAGAATTCCTGTGAAGCTAGATTTACTTTCCACAGGTATAGTAGGGCGTCTCGTGCATGAATTTCCTTTGTAGTTTGTTTATTGTGTATACTTGAATTCAGAACCCTAAAATGTTTTGCTTTATGAATTTTCTTCCTTTTAAAGTGCGTAAGATGGATGTAATACAACAATCCTGCATTGAATGTAAAGAACTTATGCTACCAGCTTTTCACCTTTCCAGACTTTCTTAAAAAGAACAAAGCACTCAACTATGTGGAGGGGATGGGGAGTCCTTTTAATGAGTGGGTTTGTTTAGGGGGGAAAAAAAAGGGTTATCAAGCACATGCACTGACAGTCTTTGGTAGTAGTAGCTAGTTGTACAAGGACTGGAGAGCAGTTTGGCTGCACAGCAAGCCCTGTAATCCAGGGGAAAGGTTGACCATCTGTACAAATAGACGAGGAAGCTTAACTCTACACTGGGGAGTTGAAACACTTCTTGAATATGATATTGGTGAACTCAAGAACTGACTTCTCTCCTCCGCTATTGCTCTGTGGCAGCCTGTTGCAATTGCTTTTCTTTGCTGTGCCTTACAAACATAGAATTGCCTAAAAAACGTGGTTTTATCCTCATTTGGGTAGACCCTAGGCACAGTGATTAAAATACTTGCTCTTCAAAATATCTGTTTAATTTTGGTCTTGGATATAGTTGAAGGGTTGAGTTGACCCCTTCGCAGCTTAGCCATATCAGGAGCTTGGTGTTTGTTCAGACAACCTTTTAACACACAGAGCAAGTTAGCAGAAGTCGCTGCATCTTCTAGGGCTTCCCTGGTGCCTTTCCTTGAAAGGACAGAGGGTCTGTTTCCTCCCACAGAAAAACAAATCTGGACCTCCCCTCCCTGAACAGAAGGGTCCTGCTGCCAGCTGAAAGGAAGCACATGCCAGCTGTGCAAATCTGTCCGTACAATGCTGCCAGCAATTTCTTTCCCTTTGCAGCCCACAGGGTTGTCTGATGCCATACACTCCCTCCGCATGCCCATTTCTAATTTAGGTCTCTTGTGCTTGAGGAATGTAAAGTGAACTTTCATGTGCCAGCTCTGCTGTAATGTTGGTGGTGCTTAAGAATGCAGCACTGCAGTATTTGAGTATCAAAACTGTGACCGGGTTGATGCAACATGTAACTTCCATTTCTGTAGCATGACTATGGGAGCTCTGAGTTTGCATGGCGAACACTGAGGGACCTGTTCTTCAGGGATGCTGTTGGGATTGATCACACGCCTGTGCTGCGAGAGTTGCACGTTTGGAAGGGTTCCCTCCTGGTGACTTTCTTAATATAGCCTCATGTAAAGGCGTTGGCTTACAAGGGAGTTTCATCTTGGAAATAAAGCTTGTCTTGCTGTGGTATTGCTTTGTCTCTTGTTAAGCACAATAAATGAAAATTTGCATTGCCAGCCACTGGCCTCCAATGGTGAGAAAGCTGCTATGAGACTACAACTTCATGTTAAGCATAAAGAGCAAGAGTTTTATGGTGTAGTCCCCACAATTACCAGCGAGACGCGCTCCCTGGACATTGCTAAGGGTTGAAGCAAGGAGTGAAGTGCTTGTGCTGTTGCAACTACTTGTTCTTAGTGAGTTGTTAGTATTGAGTCCCCTCAGAGCTGAGCTTTCTTGAACAGTCGCCTCTGTTATTTTTCAAGAGGTTTTTTTTGTCCTGGATGTGTGCTTTTACATTCAGCTGGTGAGGCTTCCTTCATGAAGCAGTACTGCTTGTAGTGTGTGGTGATACCTCAGCATCTCTCTGCTGATCTCCGGACTTTGCTTTATGAATGTAAAACAGATTGAAGTAAGGCTAATCAAAGTCTCTCTCAGGCAGCTGTCTCTATGCTGTCAGCTGGATGTTGTTTTACTTTTTTTTTATTCTGATGTCTCTGTCAACCTACTAAATGGGACACCAAGGAACAGTCCCTTTTCTTTATTACTTCTTGCTGCTAACCTGAAGAAAAGAGGCAATAACTCTTTCTCACAGATAGTACCTATTTTTGTAATACTTCTTTCTGGCATTAGATCCTTGTTAAAATTTCTAGGATTGTTGCCCTCTCCTGTTGCGAGTCCCAAGGACTTCCAGCTTTTGTTAGTCTAGCAGCTAGAATGGCAAACCAAAAATCTGCTTTACTGCCAACACATCCTTTCTGTTTGTCATTGATCTAGTCTCCTCGGTTACTTGACTTATTTCTCCATCTCCACCTAGACTATTGATTTAACATTGCCTATCTCTATTCTTTTGTCTGCTGTACCTTAATCTTGAATGCTTATGTTTCCCCCTGTGCTGTTCCAGTGTTTTGCATGCTGAAGAGGAGGGATCATTCCCACTGGTGGTAGGGAGGACCTGTAGGTACATGTCAGTGTGGGTGCTGGCGGAGCCTGGGAGTAGTTTGTCCAAGCTGGTCAGTGGCTCGGTAATTATCCAAACACATAAGTGATGCTGTTAATGTTGTTGGCAACTTCCAGCTTATGGAAGCTGGATCTTTCAGGAAGATCAAACTGTGCTTTGGTAAAAGCACATGGAAGCAAATGTTAGTGTCTGTGCTACTCAATGAGGACGTGCTGCATGTGTGAGCCTTGACTCTGTCCACAGTCTGTCCCTGTACTCCCATGGTTCTTTCCTCTTATGGATTTTATGTTTCTTCTCAAGAACTGTCTGTTGGATGTCTGCTTTTCAGACTCCACCTTCAGCTCAGTTATTCTGCGTTACTCCTGCTGTGCCAAACCACGATGCTATTAATATGGGAATGATGGGGTGTATCTTGACTGTTTGATAGTCAAAGTACCTCTTTTTGTGGATGTGTGATGCTTATGCTGATGATGTTTATTGATAAATCTGAAGTTACATGACAGAAGGAGAAAGCCTAATTTCTGAAGTATAATTCTTCAATTAAACTTGTGCAGTGTTGCTGTACAAGCACTCTTTAGACTTTCTGAAGTTAGAATAAAAGATGTAAAGGAGAAAAAGTGGTTGCTTAACCCTGAAAATTCCCTGGTGTTAGCTTTTTGTTGTTAAAAAAATAGGGTTCAATCTGAAGATGTTGATAATTTTGTGCTTTGGTAAAAGCACATCTTTCTACTGCTTGTAATCAGGAACTTTTCCAAAGGATGTATCAAAAGCTGCAGCCCACGTTCTGCTAGCTAGGAGATGTAGAAATGAGGGTTTCAGGGATGCTGCAATTTTATTACTTTCGTCCATTTTAATAGCTTGCCCCTGAAGAAGAATTAGTATTTACGGAGTGTGCCTGTAAGTCTGTGTTGTGATGACATCCTGCTCTCTGGTTTAGTTTCTTTCAAGAGCCTCTTTAAACAAAACTATCAACCCCCTTCCTTTTTACCCTTCAGCAGTGTACTGATGGTTTTGTGTAGAGACTCTACTCGCTATAGGTGTTGCTAGTTGGTACTTCATGTTCCTGCTAACTGATGTGCTCAGTGTACTTTTGCTTAACACTTTCAAACTCAGCATCTCAATTTACAATTGATGTTGCGGCTCCAAAAAATGCATTAGTAACTTTACAGTGCGTGCTCTTTAATTCTTGACAGGAAAAGGATTTCATGCAAGACATCTATTTGTTTTGGTGTTCTCTCTTTTTAACTAGGTGTATGTGATCCCTACTCTTTTGAACTTGTTGGCAGACGGAGTCAATATTCAATTGTTAGACTGTTAAGCCAGACTTAGGTAGAGGAAAGCCTCTTGGTGTAAAGGGTTGTGTAATACTTAGTGAAACTTGTCTAATGTGGTTATCAATAGAGAGTAGGGGTGAAGTGTCTGTTAGAGCTCACCGAATGAGCTGGAGCTTAAAGCTCACCGCCACTTGTTAAGATTTCTTGTCATGAAGTAAAAAAGGAAAAAGTGACATTTTTCTGAGCGAGCTGTTTGCTCTAAACTGAAAGCTAGACATGCGTGAATGCCCAGCGGCTCTTCTGGCTAAATGAACACGTTAGTACTAGTTACTTCTCTGTATGTTTAGCTCTTCTCACATTTGGTATTTGATATTCCACTTCCAGGTAGTCCAACAACCATCAGGAGGCATTGTAAAGCAAGTATCCACGCTCCCGCAACCCTCAACGCAGACCCTACAGACATCTGCTGAGAAAAGGATGCCACTGAATACACTTGTTCAAACCAACCAGTTTCCTGCAGGTAAAGTGGAACCTCTTTAGTGGAGAAGGAAGTGGACTGCTGAGGTATAGAAATAAGTGCAGGCTGTTGATAGATTGTAGGAATGTAAGAAGGTGGTTGTCTACTGGGAGCAACCATCTCTGTGCGATAAATTGAACATCTTTACTGTCTGCTTGGAGTTCTGATGAGAAATTCAGTGCCATGTCTACTTCTGGCACCTTTTAAAAGCATGTCAATCAAACATTTGTACTTGTTAAAATACAGTAAGTAAGCTCCTTGCAGTGAACTTCATTTAAACCGTGATGCTTTTGAGAGTCGTTTCATGAGACTTTGCTTTTCCCTTCAACACGTCTAGGTTGATACATAATGTGAGTTTGTCTCAGCCAGCCAGTTCTCAGTAAAACCTTTCTCTAGTCAGCACAGAGGAGAGTGTGTACTGAGAGTGTGTAGGGTTTTTGGCCATACAGAACTTGTAGATCGTAAGACTCTCTTAGAGTGTCTGGTTTTCAAATGGACCTAATTAGTTGTTACTGAGTCTGCGGTAGCCTTTGCTAGAAGTATGAACTGATTAAACGGTTACCTTACCATAGCAGAAAGCAAATTGCTGTGTTCTTTGTTTTGTTTTAGGTTCCGTTCTGAAACAAATTACCCTGCCAGGAAATAAAATTCTGTCGCTTCAAGCATCTCCTGTTCAGAAAGCTAAAATAAAAGAGAATGGAGCAATATCCTTCAGGTAAAAATAAACAATATCAGAAGTTTACTATACGAAGGAACAAAAGAAACAGACAGCAAGTATAGAGTTGGGAATGGAGCCCAAATAAAAGCAACTTTCTTTAGGATCTCGTTCATAATAGGTGTTTTTCACGTTATGATATAATTGGCAAGAGGGAACCTAAAAATTCTGACCTCATAGCAGATGTTAATTATTCTTAAGATAAGAAAACTGTCCTGATGAGGTTGAATTTTCATCATGCTATCACAAGAGTGTAATTATATAAACAGTGTGCATCAATATGTATCAGTTTTTCACTTGTAGAGGAGGCGTATTGATCTCCATCCTATGAGTACTATTAACTAATCTAAAGCAAAGTTACCTTGTATTAAAAGCTCTCCATAGAATTAAAGCAGATATAACCTCTGTTTTTTACAGACAGATAGCATTGAGCTGTTATTTGGACTGACTGGTAACCTGTCTAAAGTTCTGTGCTGTATTTTGAAATCTTTTATTAGCTCCTCTTACAAGTTTGTTCCTGTGTGTAGAGGTGAAAGTTTCACTACACCTCTAATTATGGCTTCTGGCATATTCTCTAGGCCTTTAGTTTACAAGAGTGCTTAAAGCATTTAGTTCTGGTAACTGATTAACTTTTCAAAAGCAGAAATTATTTTTGTAGCTCTGAAATGTAATGTTGGAGCAGAGTTACAGACTGCCATAAGCATTATTGGTCTTATGACTTGAATGCAAGCTTGAAGGTGCTCTTCCAGGGATAAAGCAGACATGACACCTTCGTCTTGTTGACCAGTTGACTTCCCATCTCTTGAAAGCTACAGCTTTGTGTGCACTGATATAGACAGAAAGCTGTTGTTTACGGTAACATACAGTATACAGTGAACACTTAAAACGCTGGTAGCCAGAAGTTGAAATGAAAAGCTGATGTTAAAGCAATAGCTCTGTTCAGTTGCTTCAAGCTCTTATGAAATATACTTCAGAATATAATCTGGGATATAATTTTGGGTAGTGATGTTTGGGGGGAAAAAAAAAAATCACTTCAGAAATATAATTTAAAAAAAAAAACAACCAACAAACTCCTACAAGAAAATAGAAACAATTTTTTTTTCTGTGATCTTCCAACTGGAATATATCAACTGTTTTACATGAAAAAGTTTGAATTCTTGAAGTTCCTTACCTGAATTGTTAAATTCTTAGTGTAGGAAAAACTCTCCTTTTACAGTGTGATCCAAGGTGGATTTCTGTTCTTGCTTTTGGATTATGATTTTCAAAGTAGCTTAAGTCCATAAGAATTCAGATTTGAAATCTCTAACTCACCTTAGATTTTTCTAGTAAGTTGCTTGTCTCTGAAGAATTTGTGTCTTTGGATACACCCCTGGTGCTTCTTCTATTCACTGCTATTCCGAAACTTTCTGACTTTAAAAACTACATATGAGGATCGTCATGTATCTGAACCTAGGCAGCCTGAACTTTGGCTTCCCTCAGTCAAGTATCTGTGTTCTCCAAGTAGGTCTAGCACCACATGGTGTTAATCTGGCCTGAGCAATAGATGTTCTTCAGTAAGCTGTGAAGTGCTTTGCAGTCTTCTGTCCTGGCTTTCAGTATTCCCAGCACAGCTGTTCTTTGTGACCTGTGATCCATCAACTGCTGATCATGAGTGAGGCAGAGAGAAGCACCGTGGCCCCCTTTCAGGTTTTGTGATGAGATTTGTTATGGGTAGAGAGCATGTCTTGTAACTGATGAGATTGTATGTGTGACACTTCAAACTCTGTACTCATCGAACCTGACTCCCACTGCCATTGCAGGACTACGTTAGGTTAGGATTTGAGAATGTAGTACTCACTAAGCTGTACTTAATAAGCTGCAATTTGACCTTGCCTGCTCTTTAATGGGCTGTTTTAGGTTGCTTGAGATGAACTGTAGAAAAAATGGTGATCCTGCCCCCCTCTTAAAAAAGGACAAAGGAACACCTTCTAGACATTTGAGCATCGCTGGCGCTTGATTGTCCCATGGCATGTATTGTAAAGGACAATCTGTTTTCAAAGCATCAAGACTTTTATAAACTGCTCTACATACTTCTGTAAAGTATATGCTAGAGCACCCTGGAAAAAATAAGATACATATTTGCATCTTCAAATATTTGTTTTGCATCTATTCTATTCAATAGAGTCATTCTCCCAAGCACGTACAACTCTGACTTGTGCGTTTTGTCCGGAAGGTACTTGCAATCTCAACTAGCAGACAAACAGAAGTGAGACAGAATGGAGAACATCTGGGCAGCTGCTGCTCCTGACCCATGGTGGCGGGGAGCGCTGGTGGTTCTTGCTCTGCTGGAGTTGTTCTGTCCCACGTAGTTGTCTGTGGTGGTGCATGGAGGTTTGGGTTAAGTGTGCTTTTCTAGTTTTCCCTTTGACTATTGTATAAAATGGAGTAAATAAAGACAGATTCAGAAGACGACCTGTGTGTTGGCCAAACACCAGAGGGTGCCACAGACTCACTTTTCACCCAATGCAGGCAAAATCATCGATGTGAGGTGCATCTGCATTGCTTGGGCTTCTTTTTCGGTGGAATATTCAGTGTGTCAAACCTGACTTCATGCAGGGTAATGCTCAGAACTCTGTGTTCTGATAAGCTTAAATCACTGGAGACTTACAGTAGCGGGGGAGAGTTTTTCTTGTTGACTTCTGGGAGTGACATGATCAAATGCAAAAGGCATTAAAGGAAGTGGTGTAGAAAGGGGGGCTTTATGGAGGGATTGCTTAAAATGAAAGTAAGTCAGTATCCAACAGAAACATCTGTGCGTATACTCTAGCATATTTTAAATTTATCACCTTAGTAGAGTGATTTTTGTAACTTCCTCGAAGTACATGATACCTTGCTTAAAATGGTTGAGACTTGTTTGAACGGCGAGGAAAAAAGAATAGTAGAAAGTACAAACTTACCATGGCTTCTGAAACTTAAGTTAATCTTTAGTGAGCACTACTTCTTAGGAAATGTAATGGTAGTTTTTTGAGATTAAGTAAAATTAGTATAGCAGTGTTTTCTTAGGTGAAATTTAATCTTTCATCAAGGCTAGTGACTTAATGCAAACTTATGTCCCACAGTGAAGAAGTTAGAATCAGTCCTTAAAAACAATACAAGTAGGGATGTCTGCTTGCATATAAGTTTTTGTATGTGTGTAGTCACAAGAGACTGCGTGCATGGAAATACTGAAGAAAATGCTAACCTGATAAAGGCAGGTTTTAGAGAACAAACTTGTGTACGTAGAAAGGTGGATAGATGTGTAGTACAGAGGTTTACCTCCTTCTTACTTGAGTATTTGGACTATGTGGCCGGATTAAAAGCTAAAATGATTTACTGAAACTGCATGATACACAATTGTACCTGAGGTGCAAGCATCCTTACTTGGATTCCATAAATGGCTCCACTGGGGGTAATGTCAGGTTCCAGCATCTGCAGCCCTGATAGCTTGTGATATGTGTTCTTGGTGCTGATTGTGCTGATTTTGTCATCTCCTTTATCAGCAGATCGGTGGCAGTCGCTGCACTTGGGTGGGATTCTTGTCTCTGCCACTGGCAAAGACTTCTCTGTAGTAGTCATTCAGAAGAGGAAACTGGAGTGTACTTGTGAACATCAGTTAGCACTGAGTTATCATGCAGTGAAACTTCATTTACATGCTTGATGAAAGATCAGGGTCTCTGTTAAGTTGATAGAGCATGAGTATGCGCTTGGAACTGCTCAGTTGTTGGTTGTGAAGGGGAGGAAGAAGGGAAGCTGTTCTGGCAGCAGTGCCTTCACTTTGAATCGTAACTGTGGTCATCTAACTGTTCTGGCAATCCTGAGGTTTAACGCTTTTCTTAGCACAATGGATTTGGGGCACAAGCCTAGTCAGGAAGCTATAGTGTCTAGTTGGGCTTCATCAGTGAAGCCAGTTTGAGAATCCGTTGGGTCTCCTTTTCCCTGAATGAATCATGTAGAAACTCTGAGCTATGAGGAGACACAAACAAATGGCAGGAGGAGTAGGGGAAGGCTGGACTCCTTTCCTAGCCAGGCTTCTTTCCAGAAGTTTGTGGGAGAAGAATTGTACCATAGAAACCTATTGAAGCCCAAAGGAGAAATGCATCTATAGTTTTAAGAAAAAACTCCCAACAGTTTCTTGTATCTTTTAAGTGTTGTTGAAACCCAACCCATGTTCTAATAACTTCAGCTTCTACTTATTGTAGACAGAAGACAGCCTCAAAGAGATCCCATTTCACCTAAGAATGTCAAGTTTCCAGCTAACCCCTTGTTCCAGAGTCATGTAGCCCACACAGTATTTTCTGAAGGTGAACTTTATCAAGCCTTGCCAGAGAATACTTTTAAAGAGGGGGAGGGAGGAGTGTGTGTGTTTTGGTTTTGTTTTCTTTGTTTCCCAATTCAAAAAACCTTCAGATTGAATGCTTCCACTTTTCTGTATTAATACTGCAGACTTTTGTTCTGGATTGGTCCTAAACCCTTGAAGCCACCATTAGGGTTTTTGTCACTTTGTGAAGCCAAAAAGTTTTCTCTTAATTATCTAAACTTATTTGAAAATAACTTGGATTGTTTCACTGCCAAAGTCCTGCAAAAACTTTTGCTGTATAAGATTCATTCAGTATCTTAACTTTTTTAACTTAAATAATCTTTATAAACATTTAAGAAAAGCTGAGGCATGCAGGCTATTTGCTTATATATGAGCTTTGCCATGATTATAGCTGGTCTGAGTTATGTTAACCCTAAGTATGCCAGATTTGACTTTTTATTTTGAACACATAGTCCAAAGCTGCTACGGCAGAATCCAGCTAACGGAGGGATGTTAAGAACTAGAGCTCTGCTGCTGTTATTCAGAAGCATGGCATCCTCCCCGCTATGTACCTAAGTAATGTATGGTAGGACTGATTGAGAGGGCAAGGTCTGAATTGGTTCTAGTATATAGACAAGGAGTGTTTGTATCTCATTTTTAAAGGGAACTCGCTAAAAGAAAAGTGAAGATCATGTCTGTGCTAATAAGCTTGTGCTGTAAGCTTCAGTTCGTAGGATAGGCATCTCAGAAAATGGGCTTGTTTATAGTTCAATAAGTCAATATTCAACTTTATTCAACACTTGGTTCTACCTGGTGAATTGGAGTTTTACAACAAATTTCAGGTTGTAAGTGTGGTCGTGCGGGAGGGCTTGTGGGGACTTTTATTCCAGGTTTACCTCAGTCCTTAGTTTCGGGGCTTGCTCAAAATTTCAGTTTCATATAAAGGATTTGCATGCCTAGCAACTGAGGCATTAGTCAAACTAATGTTTGAGAGGCACCTCACTGAAGTGTGAAAGCTTTTAGGAGCTGTCTATGTCTGTCCACACCCACACTAAACATCTATTGTATAGGGGTAGCCTTCAAGAGACGAGAATGTGACTGTTTGTTGATACTCAAGAGGTTTTTTTCCTTTGTATCTATTCTGAACGAAGCATAAAATGTTGGTTTTCTCTTTGGTAGGGATGAAGATGATATAAATGATGTGACTTCTATGGCTGGAATCAGTCTTAGCGAAGAGAATGCGTGCATTTTGGCAACAAAGTCTGAGCTCGTTGGTACAGCGATCCGCTCTTGTGCAGATGAACCTTTTCTCTCCTCAGAAGCGCTTCAGAAGAAGATCTTGAACATAGGTGAGAGCAAAGCATACGTAACAGATATGTATGGATATAGTATTTTCTTGCCTGTTTCATCAGCCAACTTTCAATCTTTGAAGAAGGAGCTGGAACTATTAAGATCTACCATCTCAATTCATGTGTTTCTACCAAACTATCCTGAGTTTTTACTTCCCCTTCTAGGAAACAACTCTTCTCCAATTTTATTTATTTATTTTTTTACATGGAAATAGTCTGAATCACAACCAAGAAAAAGAAAGTGGTACCACTTTAACATGGGAGAAGTGAGCAACTTTATTACTTTAAACTTAATGGAAAACTTAACAACCATATAGATCCTAGTGTCGAAACACTTAAGTTTGTTTTCCTATTTCTGCAGACCTAACTTGATGCATTACACTGACTTTCCTAACAGTTTTTGCATTCCCCAGCCTGTTGAGGTATATGTACTCTATTGACCAACATTAGGAAGAAGTTTCAAACTGCCAATACACACAGAGCAGACCTTTGTTTATGACTCCCTCTACTGAAAAAACTAACTTTAATTTTATATGAAAGAGGTGTTAAAGCTGTCTGCATCAGCGAATAGTACTGTGGGATGTATGTTGAATGCCTGTGACTAAACTGTAATAGGAAGTTTTTAGTGTGTGTATCATTTCAGCTGTTAGTTTCTGAGCAAAGTAATAACTGTTGCTTAGCAATGTTGTGTTATGTCAGAGGAGGGAGCATGCATTTGTGTAGCACCACGTTGTTTGGTACTGCTGCCGTCTACAGCAAACGGGATGAATGTTGCTCAACTCCTTGCTCGTGCTCTCTGCCTGGTAGCTTGCCATACTGGAACAGTGAGTTTTACAGCTGAGCATTCAACAAAGCCTGCGGTTCGTACGTGCAGTCATAATTCTGTCACAGTGATTTAACTACATGATCCCAAAGTCTTTCTGTTTCTACATGCAACTGGTTCTTAGTCCTTACTAAGTAGCTAGCCTGTGACGAGCATGTAACCTGCACGTGCTACCTGCTGCCTCAATACATCCTGCACTAGTTAGCCAGATGTGCCATCTGAGCTGTATGTGGCATAGTTGGGTAAAGAAAGTGCTGTGTTACTAGTGGAAAAGGGAAAATACACATCAAAATTGGTGCCTAGAAGATTTTCTCAAAATTCAACAGAGGATTAACCAGTCGTTCATGGGAAGTGGATACAAGTAAAAATAAAGAGCTCTACAAAAGCACAAAGAGAAAGTACTTCTAGAAGAATTTTCTAGTTTGGATTGGGAAGACAGTTCATTTAAAGATGGAAAATAGAAGCCTGGCTGTTTCATGGCTGGCATGGTAGCTGTTCCACATTAGTAGTAATAATAATTCGTGTCATAAATGAAAAGTGTTTTGATTGCAAGGAAAGGAATACTGTCGGGCATACAGTAGTTCAGAAAATGAACGTTTCTACCTTTGAACTGAGCCCCCTTTCGTTTAGGAAGTGTGTGTGGAGTGAAGTCTTGAGGTTTGGGGGGGATTTTGTTTTGCCTTTAAGTTGGTATTTCAGTATTCTGATAGTCTAGCAAGAAACTGCTGAGGAAGTGTTGAAAGGTGCTTGAGCAAAATGAACTTTGCACTCAGCTAAGGTACAGGCCAGCACTGACTGGCCAAGATCAAATAGTGGGAACGCTTTGATCGTATCTGGGAAAACACTGTAGGTTCTCCCAGTCTTGCGAGATTGTTGCTCATTTTCAGTTAGAGTAGCAAAGGCAAACAAAATAGGCGATTAGTTTTTTTTACAGTGTACTGTTTATCCATTCTTAACACCCCACTTGGCAATAAATACAGAAATGGGTTTTGAAGTTGTGCTGTATATTGCATCATAAAGTATTACAGCCGCTGTAAATGCAGCGAGGGGCAAGGAAAAACGTTTCTGACAGGTACAGCGTATGAGGCATGTGAAACTGCTGCCTGCCTGCCTACCAGGGAAGAGTTGACAGAGTCGCGTTGAGTGATTGATGGTGTCAACCACGGGAAGGCTTCTCCGTCGGCAGCCTGCAGCCCTAGGAAGGTTGCAGAGGTGATGCCCAGCTCTGGGTGCGGGGCTGGCACAGCTTTGCTTGGGGCTGTCACCAGCCTCAGTTGCAGCTGCTGAAACACAGAGAGGCAGCGGCAGCCCGAGAGAAAAGGTTGAAGGTGATGTCATGATGACCTCAGCTGGACTTGGTCTGTGTTGTGCGAGCCGCTGCCATGGGATGGTTGGGTCTCTCTGCCCCGTGCCGGTCGGTCAAGGCAGGTGAGAGGGTCCTGTGTGCCTGGAGTGCGCTGCAAAAACCATCCCTGCTCGTCGAATAAATGTCATGAGTTGTTAACAAGCATGGTGTCAAGCAGGGCAAAATGTAATTCTCTGTTTTTTTTTAATTACTGGAATTAACAGAATATGGCACTAATTTCTACAGCTGCCGCTTCTCCCCCTCCCCGAACATGAAGCTTGATTTGTGTTCTTATTAACTTTGTCCTATAAATGACCTTGCAAGGAGAGTGGTTCTGGAGGCTAAGTGAAACAATGTCTATATTTTCTGAAGCTCCAGGCTAAGTTTTATTAATGTAATGTCTAAGATCTTTGAAGTTGTGACTTTACCAGGAAAATCATAATCTCCAAACCTTTATTCATAATGGGTATGACTTCCAGGGGGAACAGAATACCTGCTGTGCTAATTATTTCAATTATCAGCTACTACTAAAACACGTAATGGATTTTCTCTGCTTTCACAGGTAAAAGGCATGACATCATGGAACTTAACTCTGATGTTGTGAACTTGATCTCCCATGCTACGCAGGAGAGATTACGAGGCCTCCTAGAAAAACTAACTGTAATTGCTCAGCACAGAGTATCAACCCACAAGGTAAAGGAAATCATTAAGCAAGTTTTGCACCAAAGTTTTGCTGCTTTGCAGCCTTGAAGGTAAACCTCTTCCAAGTATAGGCACATCATATGCAATATCTGCATTTTCAGTATCTACCAAGGGCTGGTTTTGTTTTAAGTGTTTATAGCCTCTAACTATTCCTTACATTCTCCATTCGACTTATTGGATAGGTGCTCTTAAAACCCAGCATAAGAGTAAATGCATGCGTTTCTCCTCTTCCATAAAAGTGGTGACTGTTACACAAAATCTGTCTTGCATGGTAAATGTAAAACTATTTTTGAATGCGCTTGGTGGTCGGGTTGATTTAGAGACTTATGTTTGCTTTATGTGTTTGCTGTTGGTGGAACTGCAGTGCTGGCTCAGTAAAAAGCCTTGGGAAACTGAATTGAGTATTTTATTTTTAGAAAGTGCTCCATGTGAAGGCAGAGATTCCTTTGGTCTTAAAAGTTTCCGGAACTTTTTTTCTGCCAGTGCTACTTAAGATTCCCTCCCCTCCCTCTTGTATTAGCTCCATTCAATATAAAATATATTGGGTTCCAGTGAGCCAGTATCCTGTAAGATGCTTGTATGGAACAAATGGGAAGCAGTAACTTACTAGTGGCCAAATAGTTCTTTGAGGCTTTTTTTTTTTGTCATTCAGTAATAAGATATTAGTCCTTACTTTTTTCAATATCAAACTGTTTTAGAAAAAAATTGGAAGTTAGAAGCAGATGCATCTTAGTTCTTAAGTTCTTGTTTGGTTGGTTGGTTTTTACAGGAACTTTATACTTAGTTGGTCTTGTTAAATTTCATTAACTAATGGGATAGGAGTTATTTTTGTAGTGAACACTTTTTATAGACTTTTAAGCACTGGAGAAGCAACAGTAAAGAGCAGGAGCTATTTGGAAACTTCCAAGTATTTATAGTGATGTCTGGAGCAGTTGGAGTATGCTGTTCCTTGCCAGAAGAAGATGCAGCAGAAAAAAAAATCGATACAGAAAAAGTATAGAGTTTTTTATGAGAAGTCTTTAGAAATCTGCACATGTTCTGTGTTGTCTCCTCAAAGTGGGAGAACCAATAGAGCTCATACGCAAAAGTGAGGTGGAAGCTGAAGTCTTGAGTAAGCAGTCGGACTCAGCGTCTTGCAGATACCAAGGACACAAGGGAATGTTTTTGGATAGTTGCCTTAATAGGGCTGATTTTTTTTTCTCATTGAACTAAAGCAATAGAAAAACTGATAGGTTTTCATCTGATTGAATTGCCAGAAGCAATGGTAAGATTGTAAGACTGCAATAAGCTTGCTTTCTTTTCCTCTTTTCTCAAAAACAAAACAAAGAAACACAAAGTAATGGATATTAATAATCCTAGAGGCACAGGTACCCTCTTTCGTTAGGAAGATGGTATTGCAGTACAAAGGAGCATCCTACAGGATTGCGTTTGTGAGTAATGTTATTGAGAGATGCTAAGAGACTTTTAGAAATCTAAGTTCAAGAACAGAACAGTACAGGGTTTTGGAGCCCTGTTAAGTATTTATATGTGTATTTACAGAGCCCTGTATTCCATCTCCCCCAGTGCTTGCACCGTCCTCTTTTCCCTCTAGGCCATCAATAGGTACCAGTCTGCAACATGGCTGTGTGCTTCAGAGGATTGTCCAGAGCCTTTCCAAGAGGACTGGGTAGTTGCCCTGTAAGGCTTTGTATTGGCCTATCTTCATTACAAAAAGATTGGGCAGTAATAGGCACAAGTGTGGTGAAACCAAGGTAACCATTGTTAGGGTAGAAGTTGATGTAAAAAGCCGGTAAGTCATGGGACCATACTCGGGGAAACTTTTCTCTGTTTGCGCAGCTCATGCCTAGTAGCTTATATCTGATGGGTAGCCCTGAAAAGAGAGTTGGCAGGTTAAGAGCTTCACGCCATGCCACCATGTAGACTTGTCAACTTTTGCCCTTTTTTACTAAATCTAAGGGGGGGAAAAAAGGGTGTATAACTGGAAGTTTCTAACTTAATTAGGATAAAACTGTCATGGTGGTCTCTTTATTTGAAGTAGGAATAGCCTTTCACATTGCTGTAAGCTGCTCTCTGTGCTGTGACTCTTGTTGCAGTGCCTTTGTAGAGCCTTGGTAAGACCATAAAGGCAATTAGCTCGTTGGTTTGGTTCCTTGGCTGCTTCCCTCCTATAATCTGGGGAACTGCTGACGTAGAAGAGTATGCATGTGACATAATAAGAGACCCAAGAGCAGAATTAATAGTGGCACCTAAACAGTACAGTGATTAAAAAAACATTTCTGATGTGGCTGGATTCAGCACAGCATGAGATGACTGCCGTGCTCCGGTGTTTGGAGCCAACGAGCACATGGCTTTGAGAGGCATGATACGGTGCTGTGCAGTATAAACGTTGCTCCGTGAAAACATTTTCCCCATGTGCAGTAGCAGTAAAACACTGCAACCCTAAACTGCACTATCTGTAGGGCAATATGGAGTGGCAACTGCATTGGTATAAGGGGTAAAGATAGCAAAGGAGTGAGCAGTCCTAGGTGTGAGAACAGCAAGCCTTCTCCTACCCACCCCACACCGCCTTCAAACAACGAAGTGCGGAAGTAACTTATCAGAAGCTTTTCTGTTAAACTTGGTTTAGAGGTTGTCTATATAAAAGCCAAAGCTTAATAGGTTCCCACATGGTAGCTGAGCCTCTGCAACTGCCTGTCCCTTTTCTGTCCTCAGCAAAGCTGTTCAATGTGACTTAAACTCTTCAGATTTTGTGGGAGAACTGGTCTGTGTGGGCTTCTTCTGACTTCTTTCCTGGTGGACTGAAGTGGAGTTGCAGATTCCCTGTATGCGGGTTTTTCCTTTCTGCCCCTGGACATGCAATACATTCCTGGTGCTAAACCGCAGGTGCCTTAGGTTTCAGATTCATTTACGGGTATGTGTCAATCTAGGAAGGAAGCTGCAAATCACAGACAAGGTGTATAGCTGTTCTTGAATTTGTTGCCAGCTCCCTTCTCACTGAAGACATATATGGGAATGCTTTGCTTCACTGCTACATGTTTTGAATATGTGTAAACCTAATGTAAAAATTTTGATAGGAATCAGCTGTGCTTTAGAGCGCCTGTGTGGAGAAGTCTTGAGTGTATGCCTTTCTCTTGAAGGGGAAAAAAAAAAGTGTGGAGAAATGAATTTTATGACAAGGTTGTATAGATGCGCTAATGTGCTGTTGTTGTGTGAAAGCAATAGCTTCTTTCAGGGTAGCAGAAAAACTTACTTTCACTTTTCGTAAACTTCAGATTAAATTTTAGCTCAGTTAAACTGATTTTTTTAATTGTCAGGTATACAAGTTCAGCTTTGGCACATTCAAATCTAACCATGCTCTGTATTGTGGTTATGAGCTTTATCTATCAATAACTTAAATTCTGGCCTTGATTACACTTGTAACTTTAGTTTTGTTGGGATTGCAGTGTCCTAGCTGGGGACGGTTTGGCCATTTTATGGATAAACACTGAATCCAACTTGCTTCATCATAACAGTAATGGCTACAAGTTATGAACAAGTATACAATATAATGTTTTCTGTCTAAGCAATTCAGTCCGAAGTAATCACAGAGAACAAATTTACTAAATAGAACAAAATATAAGTGTTCCTCTTTTAAAAATTCCTGAAATAAGGTATCTTAAAACAGTTGTTGACAAGCTGAAATACTGTTACAGATGCACATATTTCTTGTGCCATATAAGCTCGTGGTAGTGCATCGAGGTGCTTCTGGTTGAGAGACTTGCATTCCTAATTGGCATAGGGTCTTGGATATGGCTTTAAAAATATAAGTATCTGACTCTGACTTTGGGCATTCCAAAGCAAAATACTTCTAAACTTTGGAAAAAATAATCTTCTAGTAATACATCTTTCTTTGTCCCTTTAAAAGGATTGCAGCATGGTGGTGGATTATTATAAACTGCTACTTGAAAACAAATTGTTCTAAAGTACTGAGACTGACTCAAAGTAGTGTATGTTTTGTGGGGAGCAGTGAAAAAAAAAATCTCAAGCAGTAAAAGAAGAGGCAGGGGGAAAGGTTTGTTGGACTTTTTGCAGATCCACAGACTCTGCTTGGGAAAGAAAGTCACCTTTGTTGCAATGCATGGTGTGGTCTGAACCACAGTTGGTGATACGTGATGATGTGGTGGCTCAATGAAAAGGACCAAACTTAATACCAGAAGAGGGATTGATTTCATGCTCTGGCTGGGTTGTGAGAATTCAGTCTGGGAGACAACAGTGCTCTACAAGAAGACTTACTTTCCTTCCAGCTTTTAAAAGTATATGACTGAGTGTGGGAAGAAGAGTCTGAGTATAGTGTGTTTGAAAACTAAAAATTTAGCAACTGAAATCACAGATAGTCCATATACTTAAAATAAACCCTTGCCTAAAATATAGCTGTAAAATAGGCTGTGCTTATTCCAGAATAGTTGGGTGTCAGGGGTGCTTCATTGAAGTGTGGGATTGAGGCAGGGTAGAAAGAAGGGTTGCTGAGAGTATATAGTGTGTTTGGCTGGTAAAAGCCCAAGGGCAAGTTTCTCAGGAAAAGACAAGTTCACAAAGTAACAGAGAAAGACGATAACTCTACTGCATGCATTTAAAGAGTGGTACAAACAGGTGGCACAGACATGCCTCATCTAGAATGGGCCCCCTACCTTGTTTTGCCTGATGTCCTCTGGCCAACGCATGGCTTAAATAGTCAGAGCAGAATAGTAAAACCAAGCTTTTCATTGCCTGTTCACCACGCTTTAGATCTTTCCTTTCTCTGTCATCTTTCCTATCTAAAGTAAAACTAAATTCAGGCTTTCCAGTGAGGGCAAAAATAGTATGAAAAATTAACTACTGGTGGTTATTTTTCTTAGACCAAAAGGACTGTAGTCTTGTTTCAATGGATGCATGTCGGTTACTGTTGGAACTAGTCATTAGTATTCACTGACCCAGCTTTGTACCAGGGGCTGGACCAGATGACTTCCACAGGTCACCTTTCAACGTAAACTATTCTGTGACTTGAGAGCATCCACTGAGGCAAAAATATGTATTCCTAAAGCTATAATAAACCGTATATAATTTATCTCACTTTCCCCACCCCCAAGATTCATTCTAACTAGTCCTAAACCACCCCTCTGCTCCATAAAACCTCTTTTTGGAAATACCAGGTGGTGCTTATTTCAAATTCTGGATTAAATGGCTGAAACTAGAACACCAAACGCTTGAAATTTAAAATATCAAATTTAATTTTTTCTCTCTTTAAAGGGGAAAGGATATGATGTTCTGCTGCTTTACAATTCTTTTTTTTTTCCTCTTAACCTGTCCAGAAGACAGTCTTGTACATATGTTTACTGGATATGAACTTGCTGTTTAAAACAAAATTTCAGCCTTTAGACTTAAAAGACTTTGTTGTTGTTCTAGTCAATATAGACTAGATGTTGCTAATGTCACTTGTTCAATATCCTGTTATTGGTCACAGATACCAAAAAATGTGTTTCAGTGGAGAGATGTGTAAATGACTACTTACTACCTGAAGTCTTTCTAAAACAGCCTATACTTTCTTTTTCAGCTTTGTAAAACAGTGTTCTTTTCAGATTGTTCCTATTGGGTTTATTAGCTCTAGTGGTGTATATAAAAGCCTGGTCATCTATAACAAACTTCTCTTTCCAGGGGAGTGATAGGTACTTTGTATCTAGTGACACCAAAGCACAGCTGAGATTTCTTGAAAAGCTTGATCACCTAGAAAAGCAGAGAAAGGATGAAGAGGAACGTGAAATGTTGCTTCGAGCAGCCAAGGTAAGAACTTCACTCCTTGCTTTCCAAGGAAGTAGCGGTGTCCTTTAGACTGGTGAACATCTTCAGGTTTCTCCTGTTTCTGCTTTAAATGTAGTAACCGTTAAGGCTGCAACTGGAAATCCGCAATGTTTAGGACAGCTTAGGCTATACAGAAAAGGATTTTAGGTTTTTACATTCTTTAAAAAAAAATAAATCACAAGAGTTCTTTCAGATGTGTGCGAGGGTGAACTCTTGTTTTGACATTATTCCTACTGGTCAAAATGAAATATAAGAACTATTCACAGAGCCATAAACATCGTTCCTGGCTCTCTTTCTGGTTCTGAAGTTGGTACGTGTTTCTCCATATTTGTGTGTGGCACTGTTTGAAAATATGGGTTCACTGTGCTTGTTCAAGTGAACCACTGCCCTGCCAGCTGTATTTGTTTCCTGTAGTCAAGATCAGAGGGCTAGCCTTGGAGCTGGTACCCTAGCATCGGTGAACCCCCCTCATGGAGCTACTGCTAGTACAGCATAAGTACCCTTCCTCCCCCTTCCTGCTCCGTGAGAATAAGAGGGAAAAAAAAAATAAAATAAATCAGTCAATGTTGCTTGATCAGGTGTGACAATCATCTTCTGTTTGTCGGGTTTTTTGTTTGGTTTGGTTTTGAGCTGACTTCTGGAGCCCCTTGCGTAGAAGCCTAATCTAGAGCTGAAAGAATCGTGTTGTACTTGCACGAGTACGACTCCCTTTCTTTCCTATACTTCCTGTCCTTTTTAAGTGTCTGCTGCTGACATGAACAACATCATGCCTAGACTGGACCTGACTGACAGTGTTAGCATCATTTTCAGCTTAATCTTGCTTCAGGCTAGAGCAGAGGCAGCCGGCCCAGATGAGGAGGGGGGTGCGCGTATGTGCATGGAGGAGGGGGAGGGAAGCCAGTCTGGATTGAGGCATTCACCCCCGGAGCTAAATCTTTCAATCACCAGAGAAAATTGTCATTTATTAAATATTTAACGGATACGGTGGTGTTTGGATGCCAGTAATTTCTATTCAATCTTTTTCCTCTTCCTTTGGTAGAGCCGTTCCAATAAAGAAGATCCAGAGCAACTGCGGTTAAAGCAGAAAGCGAAAGAGGTAGGACTTTCCAGTTACCATGCTTGCCTTTGTGTGTTGAGAGAAGGTTGGCAGCCCTGTCCTGGCAATTAGGTCAGGGTTTATTTTGCTGCTGCATACCATTTGCAGAGGCCTTGGGGAAGGACAGGAACTGCCACAGGCAAGGGCAGTGCTTCAAATGAGGTCAATGAATTATGAGCTCTGTTTTTTAACATTTTATTTTTGTAGTTTCAGTCCTGTCTAGAAACGGTCCTTTGTAAACTGCAGCAGTACACTTGGTAGGAATATAATGTGGGATTAGAAAAAAAAAAAAAAGAAACTTTGAGATTTAGCATCTGGGACTGTACAATAGGCTACATTTTTCCAGGGTAATTGTTCGTTTTGTAAATCTGATACTGCTTATAATTCTTTGGCTGGGAGGCGGTACTGGGATTTAGTTTTAAATGGAAAACGCCTCTGGCTTTTAATTTTCTGGGCCCAGCAGTTTTCTGTTCTGGAATGGAGCCCTTGTTTCACACAGTTCATGTTTAGCTGCAGGGGTTTTAGTTTATAGCTTAGACTGGTTAAGCTTTTACTCCCAGAGGCCTCTGCATAGCAACTGTAGAAATCAACAAATAAGTTCATTTATGTCTGCAGCCTCCTCTCAGTAGCTGACTTTTTACATTTCCCAATATCCATTTCCTGACTTTTCTAGCCTGAGAGAAAAAAGCTCCACTAATTGGAGCTTATTTTAATTGAGCCTTAATATTGGATCTCACTGGAGTTGCCCCCAGAGCTACTGGGAACAGAATGAAATGAAAGTACCTAAGGTTGAAGATGTGTGTGCGTGTGTATGTGTGTGTGAAATTTTTCACTTGACCTACAGATTCTTTTCCCTGCTGAATAAATCATCAAGCATGTTCACATTTCTGATTAAGGATCTGACAGCGGACGATAATAAAGACAATTGAGGTGTGAGATGTGTGATACAGAGCTGAAGAAATTGGTTTCTATAGTTACTTGACTGATTTCATGCAATTTTTAAGGATCTTTGTGCTAAATGAGAGTGATTTTCTGAGCAACCTTTTTCCTTAACTGTGCCTCTTGAACTATGAAATTTGTTGTTGCTTAACATTGCTGCACTTGGCTCCTAGGTGCCAGCAGCAGCAGCAGGTTATTTATGAATGCTTTAAAGGCCCTTATTGTTTGGATTAATGTAGGAGCCCAGGCAAAACAAATGGAAATCCAGTAAAATAGTATTAGAATCAATGCTCTGGACTTGCACTATAGTAGAAGAAATTTGTAAAATAAGAGGAGAGAAAAGGAACTTGCTTTACTATCTATCGTTTAATTCTTTCTTTCTGCTTGTGACTCTTTCTTCATACTTACAATCTGTGAGCACAAAGTTGCCCTAAAGCCATTCCCAGTTTGCCTGTAGTGCCACCAGAATCAACAGTCAGTGGGTGATGCTAATTTGTCTTGTTTTGTAGGTGGCTTTACCTCCTCCTCATCTGGTCGTTTCTAGAGGTTCTTTCTTTTAATAAAACACTGCAGAGAGATGCAGCTTCTTTTCTGTCTTTTCCTCTGAACAGTAAGGTGTAGGATCTTGAAAAAGATTCGATGTTTTGGATATTTAGAACAGAAAGAAGTCAGGTATGTTCTTTGGGTCTTTTTTTAGATTGGCTAGTATTGTTAATGAGAAATCTCTTTTTTAAAGAGTGGCGTACAGGCATACAAAAAAGTCATCAACCAAGCAGAGAAGGCGTCTGTTTAGTGCTTGGTGTTCTACTGAGTGCTTGAGTTCATCTCCTTCAGTGCATCTTATCTTGTGCCAGACTAACTCAGCCTTCATCACACTTGCCCTGCATATTTCTCCATGTTGTGCTGCTTGCAGAGCGATGGTCCCCAACTGCTTCACCAAAAGAAGAGGAGGCAGATGTGCCTCTTGGGACAACACAGATCTTTGTGTTGGTATTGCCTTGCCCTCTGTCCTGCTGCTTTGTTCCCTGGAGAATGAGGCAGCCAGAACTTTTCCAAGCTTCATGTCAAATTGAAAACCCACCTTCTGTGCCAGGGATGCTTTCTTATCTGTGAGACCATCTCAAGCTCGAGTGGAAATGGGCCCATACACAGCTGGTCAATTTTGGCGCTTTATTGACAGTTTGGAGATAAATGGTCAGCACACATTTGATTAAAAAATGTAAATATGAGTAGAGTTGGAATAAGATCGAAATAAAAATCAACAAATATCCCAAGGCTGAAACTGGTAATGCAGAAGCACAGTGTATACTGGGATGAAAGCATGAAATGGCTCACCATTGTCTGTCTGTCTTGTCGCGTTGTGATTATAGTCTGTGCCTAAGAAACCAAACTTGGAAACTTTGATACCTATGTCAGCTGGAATCGGATCCTTTCCAGACCACTCCGGCTGAATATCCACTGGAAAGCCTGATCTGATTGTCTGCTTATAGTTCTTTAAGAATTAATATGGGCCTGCCTTCCTCAAAGCTGTCTTTTATGTGTTGATGGTGACCCCCTGGGAGAAGGGAGACGGTGTGGGGTAACGGCACTGGAGCATGTTCTAAAGCAAAGTTTCCCAAAATGCAGGGTGTACATCTGAACAATGAATACTTATAAAGGCAGGATGTGCTGTCATCCAGCAGCTGGAGGCAACGTCTTAACATTGCTGGAAGTACATCCAGAGACTCAGCAGTGGATTCTTTTATCCAAAAGGCTATACATAATTGCTGTGACCTTTTCATCCCTTTTTGCATGACCTGTTGCCTCAAACTTCTCCTATGCTAAATCATTTACTTTCCTATGTTCTTAGTCTATGTAGCTTGCTATGAATTAAGTCTTTATTTACTTCCCCCTTTCACCTGTTTCAGCAGATTTTAATACCTATGGAAAGTGCACATTCCTTCTGAGACAGCTGCAAGGCTTGCCCCAAGCTGCTCCGTTGTGCACTCAGAATTTTGTCCTTGCTCACCTCATGGGCCAGCTCTTTGTGCAATCTGGGTAAATTACCCCTGTGTTTCATTCAGCCTTATCTGCTGCTCCAGGCCGAGAGGATGCAGTCTTCACGTTGTCCCTGATGCTTGCACTTTTAAACCATAACTTGTTTTAGATGCCTTCTGCTGTTTCCTGTTCTACTTTCAACTATACTTCCAGTCACAAAGAAAATGTTCAGTTGATCCAATTCTTGTAGCTGTATTTATAGTTTATCTCTGGCTTCATCCCTTTTTTGAAATGAGCTTACTGAAATTGAGTAGGTGTAGGATACTGTCAAATGCGCAAGCATGCCATATGAACAGTGCATCCCAGAAGACCCGTAAAAATGGCAGCATGAAACAGTGTGTACTGTAAATTTAAATACAAACCCTGATCTTTTGTACTTCCATCTCTCATCTTGAAAAGTGAGTGTGCTTGTAGTATGACTTCAGGGAGCTTAAGGCTGAGGCAGGGCAAACCTTTCAGACTGTATGTGTGCAAGATTGCTGCTTGGGGTTGGGCAGGTGAACAGGTATTGTACTGATGGCATCTTTGCTTATTCTGTAGTAGCTACCTTCATCTCTGCTCTTACCTTGTGGCACCTTGCAGCATCTATTGATGGATAAAGGTGAGCAACTGCATCTTAAACTAGAGGAAAGAGCATGTGGAGCAAGCACCTGATGGACAGCAGACTTGCCTGTCCCATTCCTTGCTCTTCCAACAGCTCTGTTCACTTATGACTGCACAGATCTTCCCAGTCCCTTGTTCCTGCCTGCTTGACGTACTTGTGAATTTTACTGTTACAATTTTGACACAGATGTCCCAAGACAGCAGTAGATGAGATGCTGAGAAAATTCAATACCTTTAGTATCAACCGACTGGGAGGAAAATAGCAAACCCTAGGGTTTTTTTTTTGTAGAGACAAAACAAACCCTATCAAAAACATCCAGCAAAAAGTCTGCATGATTCCAGTGAGTTCCTGGGTGTTATACAGTAATGACTGAAATAGAGTTTTCTGCATTATCTTTTTTCAAAAATGTTTATTTTTCTATGTCATGTGTCCATCCTAACTCTTTTTCCCTTATTTTGCATATTCTCAAGATAACAAGTAACCTGGTTCTTTGCTGTTCTCCCTACTGTCTCCAGCCCACATTTTCAAGCTGCTTGTTTCCTTTTTCCCCCCACACCTCTTCTGCTGCCTCTGTATTTAGTCTTCTGGACCTAATGGTTCAATTTCTTTAAGACCATTCTTATGCAGGGGAAAAGGAAACTCCCCAGTTAACCGTAACCTCTCAAAAAAGCAAACAAGATGCTGCGAGCGAAATAAGATCTCATCACGATCAATTGACTTTTTATGAACCTTCAGTGACATTCTGAGAGCTTCTGCTTAATTACCTGATTTATATTATCTTTATCATGCTGTAGTGTTTCTTATGTGCTTTTGAATGCTTTGAAAAAAAAGCATGATTATTGAACAGACATCAATTTTGTTACCTGAAGTGTAGCCCTACAAGGAACGAAGGGCTGTCATCAGAAATTTGGTGTGTTAGGAGTCTTGCAGAAAGTCAGGGATGGAAATCCTGTAAAATATTAGATTATTGAGTAAACTAAAAGGTGAACCAAATCCCTGTTTATGTGGCATTCGTATTGGTGTTTTGAATGAGCATAAGAAAAGAGCAGCTGAGATACTGTGTTGGGTACCCTAAAACCAGCTGGCTGGAAGATGATAGCAACTATCTTTAGTGAAAAACAAAAGCCTCCTCAAAACTCCATTAAGCCTGTTCTTGGATTTTCAAATAACCTTTTCTAAGTTTCTCTGAGAGACATGTAACCAGCTGAAAGTATGTCCTTGGATTAGAAACTTGCCAACAGAGGAAATTTTAGGACTAAAAGTACGACCAAAAAATGATAACGGAGCCAGAGAGTTCTGTGCCAAGAACAAGCGTTGGGTGGACTGCATGATGAGACGGAGAAACCTGCAGGTGGAAGATAAGTCTTAAATGTTCTCTAGCTTTGGGACCTCAAGAGTGAGTGAATGAATACACAGTGTTCCAGCAGCTGAAAATCATTCAAAATATCGTGCATTTGGAAGAACTCTGATTGGTTTTACAGTAATGTCTTGCAAGGGCTGGACACTGTCCCGTTGTGATAATGCATGTCTGCGGACGGTCATTAAGCGGTTCTTCTCACAAGTGACAGCATCTGAAACAAAAACTACAGAATATATTGCTTTGGTGTGGTGTGCTGTAGCATTTTTCTTGGCCTTGCAACAAAAGTAGCCTGGGCAGTGTCTGAAAACACAGATAGAGAGCTTGATACTGGATGCTGGACACCCAGGAACTTCCCTGGGCCTGCAAGCAAGGCAAGGTGATGGGACTGCACAGGGGAAAGCACGTTCCAGGTGTTCTAGAATACACAGAAACGCATCAAAAAATTGTTAAACAAAACACTGGTAAAAGGCAATACACACTCAACACCTGGGAAATTCTTAACAAGAATGGGCAAAATAAGGAGTCAGGACGTCACTGTGCCCTGGATTATTTTTTTGAGTTCTTGTGGGGAAGTTAATTACTTATATATTAGGGAATATCAAATATCAGCTGAAGGAATTTTATTATTTTTTGTTTTGTTTTGTTTTTCCCTATGGGTATGACTATCCTGGAAAAATTTTCTGTTGTTCTCCAAAACCTCTTATTGCACCCTTTAGCTCCAGACAGACAAGGCACCTGGTCTTGGGGGACGCAGCCACAGCAGGGCACGTTCTGCCACTGAAGCATGTATGTGGAATATTAACCTGAAAGTAATCTACACTATTGCATCCAGCCCTGTTATAGGTTAGGACTGCATGTCAAACCAGAGCATGCTATTCTGCCTTTCTGCTGTTAAATCTAAATTACAACAGAGGGAAAAGTCAGTGGAAACTAATTGTATGGCTAATTAAAACAGTTTGAAAGGAAGCAATTGTGAGAAGAGAAATTGCATTATAGGCAAGAGGAGAGAGGATTGTAAATGTTTAAATATGCAGCCTTCAAATGTCAGTTTTCCTCAGAGAATGTCCCCCACATGAGAAGTCTGCTATTCAGCCGCATTCAACCTGTAGGGCAGAAAATTTTGTATAGGAAAGGTAGAGGCTGGAGGCAGTAATGCTCATTGAGCTTTATGACAACCGGTGCGAGAAGCTTGGGATTGAAAACAGAGTTTTAAAGTTTATTTTTCATTTTTGTCACAAGTTCCTTAAAATGCTTAAAGGGAATGTGAAAAAACTGAAGAGCTTGTCTTTGGAAGAAATGAAGGGAGAAGTGACTGAGAAGAGTAGAAAACTGTCTAATGGAGTACCCAGTGAAAGTTTGATTGAAAAATCTCGTCGTAAAAAAGAATAGAAAGAAGGAAGAGAGAGAAGTCAGTTCAGTGGGATAAGTGGCCCTACTTAAAAGGTACCTCAATATTTAGTTCTTTAAAAATATACAGTAAAGGGCAATAGTAAAGACCCATGTACATGTTCAGGTTCCTTTTTCACTGATGCAAACTAGAAAAGGTAAATGTTGATATTTGGTCACAGTTGCTTTGACTGACTTTGAGTTTTAATATTCATTCATTTATTGTTTAATTTCTTTATTGTGGAAGCTGAAAGAATTGGGAGCTTCTGCCTCTTTTGTATACCTATATTCCTTGCTTTTTTTTTTTTTTTGCCCGCAAGTCTTATACAAATTCTTGTTCATCTACTTTAGTGCTTTTATTACTCCTGATGTACTTATTGCTGGATAGCGCACAGAACCCTTAGGCATACATTAGCTTGTCTTCAGCCTTCCCTGGTTTCCTTTCCTGTCAGTTCTTCTATTATTTTAAATATTTATTTAATCTGTCCCATACTCTTATCAACCTACAATGTCATATGTGGAGACATCCCCATTTTTTGCTTGATATTAAACCCAGTATCTTGTACATACACTTTTTAGTCTTTCCCTTATGTTATTTATAACCAAGTCCAGAATTGTGGTGTTTAGCATCCCCATCTTACATCTTACCAGTATTTCTTCTGAGCTCATTTACATCCATACAGCTGTATTTATTTGTTATTGCATTGCCAAGACTATTTTTTGCCATTTTTTTTCTAAATGTAAGTTCCTAGCACTTAAATCTGAGAAGTAGAGAAAAGAAATCTCTCTCTTTATTTCCTAGTACTTCGTATATTGAAGCTCCTGCAGAAGTGGATAGGGGTATAAATTTCTTGAGATGCATGTCATCTACCAGCATCGTGTTGGACAGGTGCCACTTGTTTGGCTTTTCTTTAACCTTGGCCCTATTACTCCTTTGTGAGCCCTGGCTAATACAGATGCTTAATTCCTCATCTCTGCCTTGAGAAAAACCTTCCCTAGTAAAGGTACTCTTGAGGATCTAGAGAGTAAAGGGTTTCATGTGCTTTGTCTTCTATGAAGGCTTATACCAAGTATATGAATCCTGTTCTGCTCTGGATGCTTTGTGACCAGACACGAGGGCTTTTGTTTACTCCTTTTCCAAGGTGAACACATATTTGGCTAGGTAGCTCTCTTCTGCCCCTCTGATAATACAGCCACCGGCCGCTGTGCACATCATGGATTAGATGGTATGAATTAGTTGATTTGTAGCAGTGTATACTTTTTCTTTTCTTTGGTTGTGTTTAAGGGATTCTTCCTGTTTAGGGAAAATCTTTGAGATTTGCATAACTGAGTTGTTGGAGCTCTGGTAATGCAAAACAACCACATATCATGTACTTCATAACCAAAAGAGTTTAAAACCAACTTGCAGTATTGCTTTAAAAAAAAAGTCTTAACATGTCATAGCTGAAGTACTTCTTGTCTTCTTATGCAACTTGAAATTTAATTTTTAGTATTAAAATGCCACAAAAATGTCATTGGTGTAGCAGTAAAAACAGATTTTGCATATTTTCTGAAATGTGGAGTGTGAGACATAAGTGAGAGAATTTCTGTGAGCAGGAAAAGAAATATTTTTCTCAGTAGAGGACTGAGTGAAGAACAGAGAGGTCAATTTTAAAACCTTTCATTTTGTGTGATTACAGCCATGCTGTAAATGCCATTTCACTATAAGGAAGGACTTTAAAACATACCTTACTTCTTGATTTGTGCTGCAGGTCAGATTAACTAAAATGGTTATTGTGTCACCCTAGAGATTCTTGCTTGCTGCAAGACCAGACTTTAAACCCTATTTTTATTATTAAAAAGGCCAGAAGCAACAAAGACTATTTTACAAGTTCTGAGACGTTTTCATAGCAATTTGATCTTTATACACAGGTTTTTAGAACTCTTTGTACTGCGATTCTTAGCATATGTGAAAATCGGAAAGCGGGGAGAAGGAGTTTGAACATTCATTTACCTCTTGCCTGGAGACTGTCCCCTCTCAATGCTCTTCTTGAGGAATGAATTTTGAACAGAACATGTGTTGGACTCCTGTGTTGTGGTAGAATAGCAGCATCTTTCGGCAGATTAAGTAGGTCAAGTTGAGGGGAAACCTGCTAGTTTGTGGGTCCAGTGTATGGCATGGGTTCCTCATGCTCCTTTTGAATTGCCATTACACATTTCTATCTTCAAGAGGGAGAAAAAAAAACCCTGTGTTTCCAAGACAAAAACCTGGATATGACAGTTTCTATTTGTATCCTATTTTAGTTAGAGACACCAATATTAATACCACTGGCTCATAGAAGGGAAACAATACTACATGCAGCTTCTCTGTTATATTTTAATAAAATATATATACTACTTTTACTGTCGTTTGCTTACTGCAGTGATCTTTCTGCCCTGACTTGTGTGCTAAAAACCTGTTAAAGAAAGATTTGACTCAACATAGTTGCCTCTTGCTCTTTCCTAATCTTGTTTAGGAAAATCCGGCAGTAGTTAGCCAGCCAGTATCCTCGGGTATCCCTTGATGTTATCTGCCTGTCTTCTCCTTATCCTGTGCTTTTAACTGCTCACACAATGTTTGGACATTTAATCTCACACTTTTTAATGGAACAAAACTTGTTGAAAAGATGATTTTGCTGGCTTCAGCGGGGTAATTTGGATGTCTGCCCATATTGCTTAATGGGGATCTGTTGAGTCCATTATTGAGTGTTTAAATTCATTCGTCTTAATTATGTTCTCGGAAAAATCCCCGAGATGTCTAGAATGCAACAAGACTGTGATTTCTTGTTTTCTTTTGCTTTGAAACCCTGGTGAGATTCTGCCTGATGTCAAAAATCCGTTAACTAGTTACAAGGTGGAAAATGTATCGGGGAGAGTAGATGATGGTAACAACATGCATTTGTCTTGGGAACTGCGTGGTCAAAGATGCATGAGTTCTGTTTCTAGGAAGCACATCTTTTTCATACTGTCCACCAAGTGTCATCCCGTCCTTTGTATCGGTGGGTTTTCTGCCAGCAGTGCTCCCCAGCAGCAGTCTGTCTTGACAGTGTGCTTTGTCAACTTGAACCGCAGGGGTTAAATGGTGGTGGTGCTGCCCGGGCCCTGCCCGGCCCTCAGCCACAGCAGCATTCTGGTAGTCGGCCAAGAGACACTCAGCCCATCCCGTTCCCCCCACCCTGAGCTGATGCCAACCCAAAGCCCCCTCGGTATTTAATTCATAGCTCACTCTCTTGTCATTGATCTTTACTATGGCTGCCCATCAACATCAGCTATAAAAACAAGAAGGGGTCTTATTTCAATGTTGCTTCAAGCCAATGACCAAATGTTGGTCATTGTTGGTTGACCGTTTTTGACGTGTCTAACTGCAGTGAAGCTGGTTTGTTTGTGTTTTGTAGTGTTGAGGGAGCGGGGGTTATGTTTTCTAATGACTCCCAGGGATGGAAGCACGAGGTTAGGCTAATAAAGACTTTTGTTTTGTTTTAAGTTTAGTGGTTTTAAAAGTCCTCTTCATTTTAAGTATTATGATTCTTAAAAGTAAAGCAAACCATCTTTACCCTTCTGTTTTGGTTTTTTTTTTCTTTGCCACTGGAACCTTTTGAAATTTAATCTGCCCCCAGAGGGATACTGTGTGCATGGCTTGTTGTAAAGCCCCTTCTCTTGGCAAGAAGACTGTGGTGTACGTACTGAACTACGTTGCTAGCAGGAGAGTGAACTTCTGCAGGGATGCTCCAAGCTGCCTGGGAGTGGGGTGGCTCCAGGTGTTGGGAGGCCTGCGCAGCTGGGGCTGGAGGTCAGCACATGCCTCTACCAAAGAATCTCAGTGTTTTATTGCTCCTGATTAACCCAGGGAGTGATGAAGACATCACACAAAAATAGTTTCTAAGCCTCAGTGTTTCACAGAGTTTGTGAAGTTTCGAGATACTTTTTTGGATTTAATCTTATTTTCCCCCATCCCTGATTGGTTGCAGTGGTTCCTGAATATGATGATCAGATGATCCAAGGGCTGGAGCTCCTCTCCTATGAAGACAGGCTGAGAGTAGGGGTTGTTCAGCCTGGAGAAGAGAAGGCTCCGGGCAGACCTTAGAGCAGCCTTCCAGTACCTAAAGGGGCCGACAAGAAAGCTGGAGAGGGACTTTTTACAAGGGCATGGAGTGATAGGACAAGGGACAATGGCTTTAAACTGGAAGAGGGAAGATTTAAATTGGATATTAGGAAGAAATTCTTCCTGGTGAGGGTGGTGAGGCAGAGGAACCGGTTGCTCAGAGAAGCTGTTGGTGTCTTCTCCCTGGAAGTGTTGAAGGCCAGGTTGGATGGGGCTTTGAGCAACCTGGTCTGGTGGAAGGTGTCCCTGCCCATGGCAAAGGGGTTGGACTAGATGGTCTTTAAAGGTCACTTCCAACCCAAATCATTCTATGATTCTAATATAAAAACACATATTTAAGACTGAGATTAAAAGGGAAGTTTATCTTGCACATTTAATGCAAGTAGGCTGGCTGGAGGTAACATCAGACGATTGCAGAATGCTAGTAGTTTTTTCAAGTTTAAGGGACATAAAACCTTATAGTTTCTAAAATACTCTTGAAAGCAATACTGTATACTTTGAAAAAACAAAACCTCATTCAGAACTGAATGAATTCTGATAAATAAGGTTGTAAGTGTTTACACTGCACAGAAAAGCAAGAATAGTGTGTGTGGTAAGTGAATGATGGTATCTAGCGGCGAAGAAGTACTACTACATTTCTGTAAGCAGAAGCCTACATAGTGTTATCAAAGGTGACTTGCAAATAGTGTTGTTTTCATAACTGAAGCATTTGTCTCATCTTCAAACAACAAAAAAAAGCCCAACTGAAAAAAACACCAACCCCCTGAAAACCAGCTACTCTCAAGATATGTATGTCAAAGTCTTGCATTCCCTGATTTCTGCTGAAAAATCTTGAGCGTGTGTATAGTTTGAGTCTTACGGGGAGGATGTTCTTTTGGGAATCTTGCACTGAAATACCGTTTTTCTTTAAATAGCCTAGCTGCTGCAGTACTTGATGTGAAGCCGCCAGCATCGCTAAAGAAAGAATGAGTCTGCCTGTCTGAAGTAAAATAAGACTTGCAAAAAAACTCACCCAAAACCCACCCAACTAAAGAGCCCTCCTCCCCAAAATCCCATAGTATTTCTTCATTGTGGATTTGTCTTTATTTAAGTAGTAGCAAGTAGGGGAGTAATGCCATGTAGGTGCTACAAGCTTAGTTCTTACCAGCTGAATTTCTCTTCTCCAAGTGGGATTTCTGAGAGCTGAATTGGGCCATTAATGTTTCAAGGCTCTAAGCATGAGTGAGTATTGGAATCTGTCAAGATATCCCGAAAGACAGGAAAAGATGCTGTGAAATACGTTGTTTCAGTAGAGACTGCAGAGCTGTCTGAAGCTGCCTTAAAGAGAATAAAACCTTTAGGATACTGTATATCATAATTAATGTAGGTGTTTTCTTTTTAAATTAGATGCAGCAGTTGGAGTTAGCACAAATGCAGCAAAGAGATGCCAACCTCACAGCTTTGGCAGCCATTGGACCAAGGAAGAAGAGACCATTGGATTCATCAAACGTTGGATCTGGGCAGGAGGTATGGAGATGGCTTGCAATGACTTGCATGGTGTTGTATCTTCATACTGAATTGTTTTTATCTTTCCCTGTAGGAAGAAGTGAGAATTGTCTTACACAAAATAGATGATTACATACTGTAAGAAAACTAGTCCATGTGTTAGATACTTGAAAGCATTGTTTCTGGTAAATTCAACAGGGATGTTTTAATTGTGTGTTCTAGGAAGAACTGTGGGTAAGAGCACTGTGTATGAAGGACTGAATGAAATGATGGCTTAGAGAAACTTCTATCTGTAGTGTAGAGTAATGAAGCTGTGGTAGTCTTCCACGGCAGCTAGTTGTCACGGCCCCTCAGTTGAACTCACGATGGCTATTTTAGGTGGCTTTTGAAATGGCTCTTGCTTTGATGTTTGGCCGTGGACTTTTTTCCATGTACAATGCATAGGGGCTCTTTTCAAATATACTGTGAGTTCACCTTGGCTAGATCCCTCAAAAAAGCAATAAATAAAGCCAGACCATTCAGTTCCTGTAATGAGCCAGATCACCTTTTGTGCCTCATGCTGCATTTTAAAAGTTCCTTGAAGGTGCTTTTAAGAAATCTTGATCTGAAGAAATCTCTTAATGTTGTGCTGGAGATTAACTGTTTGCAGGACCTGGGAAACTTATGAGGCTGCAGAAATTCTTTCCAAGGGGACTGACAGCCTACTTCTGTTAGAGATCATCATCCTGACTGGAGATGGGAGAAATGTGTTGCAGGCTGTCATTCAAGCGTTGCTGCCAGTTTTGCCCCTTTCTCATGTAGCCTTGACATTGCTGAAGTGAACAGCTGATGGCCACTGACCCAAGCACAGTGAGGAGAAGCCTGGAAAGTAACTCTTGTGTGGAGGACGTGGTGGTAAAGTTGTCCTTTCTGATAAACCTTAGGTCTTTTTCATTCTTGTAGCCTAGGAAATGTAAATAGATGCTAGGATTGAAAATACTCTGGCATTTTTGCATACTGGAGTCTGGAAGGACCTCATATAAAGCTCAGTTATTTGCAACGTAACCGAGACAGTGGTGACACCTGCCCTGTAGGTTTTAGGTTTTCCCTCAGCCTGGACTGTGACAAGAGACCTCTCTAAGGAGGTGAGGTAGGCTTGTTTCTCTGATATTTTTTTTTTTTTTTTTTTTTCCCCGCTGACGTGGAGGCACAAGTAGCTCCTTGAACTCTCCCAGTTTACCGCAAGTGAAGTGAAGGGATCTGTATCTAAACAAGCTGCAGAAAGCAGCATTCCCAGCTTTTGAGCAGCTATTCTTCACTTCTTTGAAGATTTTTAATGCACTTTCACATGAAGCTGAAGGTATAGGTTTTTTTTCTTTATAATACCACTGGAAAAACTTGAAAAAATGAGTCTAGCACAAAAATAGTTTTCCCCATCCTTTTTTCCTCTTCCCCCAAGCTTCTATCAAGTAACTATTCCTGTTCTTCGTAGTGGTTTTCTGTAATTATGGCCGGATTTGTTTCTGAATATTTAACAAGTCTGCCTGTTCGGTACTTTTCAGTTATTTCTCATCCTCTGTGGCGCGTCTGCTTTATTAAAAGCTTCACGAGGTTGTGCTAAAGTGAGACAAGACAGGTAACAGTGTTGCTATTGAAAGGAGGTGATCCATTATTTACATTGCCAGTTTAAAAGAAAGTGGAGATAAGGCACCTAAAACTGACCATAAAGCTTGATAGTGTTTCATTGTCACAGATTTACCTGCTGTATTTTAAGATGCTTCTCTCATGGTTTGCCTTACCGGACTGAGTTGTCAGGGCAGTAGGCGAAAGTCATTCTGCCAGCGAAACTACTTTTGTTTCTCGCGTGCAATCCTGCATTCCAGTGCTCAGCACTTAGGCTTCGTGCTACCAGAAAGCAATTCTCTGCAGACCTTTTTTCTTTTTTGTGAAATCGTGCAGGATAGCAAACGTGAGAAGGATGTTTAGACTTAGATGTTTAAGTGTCCCAGTATATCTGAGGAGGATTTATAAAAGGCTTAAGACTTCTCATGTACAATAAAGAATGGTTTTGACAAACACTCTCTAGTTCAAGAAGCAGAACTTTGGTAATACATTCATGATAACATGGCAAAACATTCTGAGCAGTAAACAACATTCCATTCTTCAGAGATGAAAGGAGGTCTTTGAAACTGAAAGCAAGTACAATATGGCCTTAGGCTGATGCACATTTGGGCATCTTTAAAATCATCGTTTTGGGCAACCTGTCTGAGAATAATTTAAACAGGCAGGATGTACTTTCTCATTTCAAATTGCAAATACAGACAGCTTTACTCTCAAGTAATCTTAAATGTCAGAACTTCATGACTATGCAATGGCAAGGAGTAAATCTGTGCATAATACTCCTGTGACCATGTTTTTTTCCTTTTTTAAAGCCTAATATCTTGGTAGAGAGGTATGATGGAAGAAGTTATGCCTGAATGTGAATGATCCTTTGACAGTATTGAATGAAACCACTGACGCTAACTGCATTAAGCTTTTTAACTGAGACTTCAAATTCACTTGGAGATATGTTCTTTGTACGATGTTTGTATCTCTTATGTCCATGTTAGAGCAAGTTGACTCTGTTCAACTTCTTTTTATCATTGCCTGCTGCAATAATTAAAGGAAAGGAATTGTTTCAAGCCATTATTGATGTAAACTGAAGCCCCAAGGTATTTGGGGAGACAGGGAAGAAATAATCAGTTACAGTATGGACTAAAGAAGTGAAACCCTGTAAGCAAATTTGTTACCTATCTGCCATTCTTTATTCAGTACCAAAATGTAATGGGTACTGGAAGAGTGCAGCTCAGCAGACTGGGTCGCTGTGGATCTGCTGCCTTCTGTTGCAGTAACAGTAAGTGTGAAGGGCTAAAACCAGCATTTTGTTAGCATACCGTGTTTTCTTTCTCCACAAATGAGTATCTGTGTTTAACTGGGATGGTTCTTCAGCCTTAGGTATGGAGAAGAGGAGACTGAGGGGAGACCTGATTGCTCTCTACAGTGACCTGAAAGGAGGGTGTAGCCAGGTGGGGGTCGGTCTCTTCTCCCAAATAACAAGTGATAGGACAAGAGGGCATAGTCTGAAACTGCACCAGGGGAAGTTCAAGCTAGAAATGAGGAGGCATTTCTTCACAGAAGGGGTCATTGGACATTGGAATGGGCTGCCCAGGGAGGTGGTGGAGTCACCATCCCTGGAGGTGTTTAAGAAAAGACTGGACGTGGCACTCACTGCCATGGTCTAGTTGACACAGTGGTGTTAGGGCAAAGGTTGGACTCGATGATCCCAGAGGTCTCTTCCAACCAAATCGATTCTCTGATTCTGTATCTGTTTCTCCACACTCTGCTACCTGACTTTGCAACTCTTCTGCAAAGTCTTTTTCCTGCGGTAGCTGAATGCCTGATTCCTGCACAGTCATGTTACCTTGTTCCCTGAAATTCTACTTTCTTTTCTTGGTCTTTTAAGGAGATCTATTACGGATTATTTTAATCTGAGAACTAGAACGTGTGGTGACATAAGCATGTGCTTTACAGCTAGAAGCTTGCTTATCAGCAGCCACATCACCTCATAGCATGGCAGGTAACAAATAAAGAAAAGAGTGTCTGTCAACCAATTTGGACCTGAGAGCAGTATAAAAAGGGTAACCTGTGTCTTGCCCTGGCTATTGCTTGTGTATCGCTAAACTTGAAATAGCAGTAGGGGCAAATCCATGATGATCATGGAATGAAAAAATAAGACTGATACTCTCAGCCTAATTAAAAAAAAAAAAAAAGAAAAAAGGCATTTGTATAATGGGAATTCTTTTCCTCTTCTTGTTGGAAACACTCATTTGGGTAGTTTTGCGTGTTCTTTTCACTGCAGCTTAAGATTTGAATGGTATTGTTCAGAAGGAGTAATTTGAAAAAGCCTTGGTAAGAAAATCGCTCTATTGTGAAAATGTGTTAATTGGTGCTACTTGTATTCCAGAGGTGGTAATATCTTCATCTGTCCCATTCTGGTCCCTCTGGACACTTTTGGATACAATGAGGGGGAGAGGCCTTTGGATTTGATTCATATTTGGTTTCGGATTTGTGTATTTGTTACCCACCTCTTCTCCTCCCCCAGTTTGGGGGCATGTGGTGAACAGCAGTGAATTGAAGGGTGGGAAGAATTGAAAAATAACTCATCTTAAGAAAGGAGAACACTTCTAAAACAAATCAGAAAAGAGGAAACTTGAAGCCACAGACTTATTTTCCTGATTCTGTGTTCCATTTAATAGTTTTTATTGGTTGGTAACATACCCCATAATGTTTTCAATGCTGAGAAACAGTCAAGGATTTTTTTTTTTCTTGGATTAAGTTTTACTGGTTTTCTGACAACAAAGCTATTTTGAAAACAGCTTTGTCTCATTCTCACTATAACTGGAGTCTTAGAAGTTTGAAAACCCTTGCAGATATTTAAAGCTTTTTTCTGTGAGAAAACAGACTGCAGTTCTGAGTCCTTAAACTTTCTTTCCTTCTGTCCAAAGGTGTCCTGAGTCCAAGGCAATCTTTGGCCTTGAACTGAGAGCAGTATATTTGTGCGGTATCACGCAGCAGGGAGGGGAAAAAAGTCTTACATATGTTTTTAAAAGTAGAGTTAGGAGATTGGCTGTTACTGTTATGGTCAGCTTCTGAAAACTGTGATTTGATGATTCTTCTACTTTATACAGGAAAACTTGGTTGGATGCCTGCACTTCTATATAATTTTTTGGGGGATGCTGCTTGCTTCTCGTCCATTTTCTAACTCAATAATAGCACCTTACCTACTTGGAAGTGGTGCAGTCTGTCTTGCCCCAAAGTGCTGTTGGTGGCCTGTCCATCACTTGCCTTCTTCCAGATTGGTTGCATTGACTGACTCAGGGGTAAATCTTGTGTCCTTTCTTTTTCCCTGACTCAATGGCAAAGAAAATTTCCTCCTCCCAGATACTGCTTGTGGCTGT
>NW_009597547.1:0-6083 GCF_000690535.1 Cariama cristata | reverse complement strand
TCCAGGACTGGCTGCTTTGTTCGTAAGCCTGGATCTTGCTTTGTCACCCGTAGTCTAGCTGTGCTGTGGAAACTTAGACTACTGCAAGTAGCTGCTGCAGAAGTAAATGATGCAGTTGATATCCTGGGGTCAGTGCAGAGCCATTCAAATACTTACTTTCTGTCAAACTCCTAACTCTGGCCAACACGCTTGAAATAATGTGATACTTCCAGGGTGATACACATCCAATACAGCAGTCCACAAATAAGCTTCTATTCTCCTTCTGGGAAGAAGTTTGGCAAGAAGAAAATGGGAGAAATGTCTTGTTTACCACACTGGTCATTGTTCCATTTTTAGTATTGACTGTGGGTGGAGAAAAAGAGCCTGTCGTCTTCTCTTCTAGGGCTAGGTCTCTGCCACATCTGACAATTGTTAGCAGAACTTAAACTTGCCCTTCTTGCTTTACAGCTGAGGATGCTGGTATGCATGTTGATTAAACACATTCTGTATATGGTGCTTGGTTAAGCTTTGGAAATGCTCTTTAGGCTGACTTAGGAAGAACTAAGCCTCTGGGCAACAGTCCTTTTCTGCAGAATGAAAGAAAACCCCAACTCTTCCCAATAATCAAGAGAGAGATGTTTTGGTTTTTTCCACTGTGTGACAATCAAATTGCTTTCAGGTTTTTTGGCATTGGCAGGAGGGACATGTGGTAGTTCAGGGGTGTGTGGCTTTCCATTCTTATAAGCAGTAGCTGTAGAAGTTACTACCACCTTTTTGGCCATAAGCTCTTCTGATGAGAGGACACGCTAGCATAATTCATCAACTTCAGTATTGGTGTTAAGGATGTGACTGTGTCTAAATGTGAATTAAATACAGAAGTTGGCTCTGTAGCAAATGATGATAGGTTTGCTGCTCACTGTATATCCATGGGGTGCAGAGAGGCTTCTGACTGGTGCTTGGCATTGGTACGTGATAATCTGCTAAAATATTTTCTTAAAAGCTGCAGAAAATGAATTTAAAAGCAATCACTTTAAAATTGGACCTAGACTACTAACATGTTAAGTAGGTGTTCAGAGCCATGCTACAAAATCTATTTCTATACTTGAGGGATTTCTCTCTCTTTCTCTGTCTCTACCACCCCTTCCCCCAGCCCATAGGTCTCAAGTGATACAGAAGTCATGGTGTTTTGGTTTTTTTCTACTTTGCATACGCTTAACATATGCAGACTCTTGATTTCAGTTTCTGGTTCTTATTCAAACTATCGGACAGTTGAAGAGTCTGTAGTGTGGTCATACCTTTGGAGAAGAGGGGGGCTAAAAGCGTTACTGTAGTTATAAAATATGGCTTCAGCATCTTACTTACCTGCTGCCAGACGTAGCTAAGCGCAGCCTTGTCAGCTAGAGGGTTTCTATTTCAGCGCTGGATTTTCTGGCTGCTGTCAGTCTAGGCCATACACTTGATGTGAATTTTTTGCCATGTAAATACGCAAAAATATTCTCGACTGCCATTCACACACTTCAGAAATACAGTTCATTGGCCCATATCGTGCCTTCTGTGTGCTAGAGATGAACTTAATTCTTCTTATGTGTGAAAGATATCTGCAATTTAAATGACTAATTGCATTGTAGCTTTAGGCTGAACATATTGGTAACGCGCAAATGTTGATGACATGTGAAGGGTCAAGAGATTTATAATTTAGTTGACAATACATTGCTTAAAATGATGTGGCAAAGAGCCAGAAAATTTCAGCTTAATAATTGTCTATTAACTAACATGACATATTTGTATAGTATTCATTACCTCCAGGTACAGATTAAGCATCTGATGTAGCCATACGAAGTGACATGCGTACATGAATCTTGGGCATAATAGTGAATAAACTGACATTACATTCGTAGTAATTTGTTTCAATATGTAAAACATGTTGTTGCCTACATTTGAAAGGACTTGTAGGAATGTTGCAATGAAATCTGAGGAAGAATGCATAGTTGAATAGCGTTCTCTCTTATATAGATCTGACAGCTTCGGGAGGCTTCTTTGTAGGCTGCAGATAACATCATAAATATACATGTTTGTTTTCAGCTGCACGAGAAGCAGCCTGGAAGTGGGGATCTAAGCCTTTCAGACATTGGCTTGATCTACACTAATGGTCTATAAGGTTTTAAAAAAAAAAAAAAAAAAAAAAAATCCCCAAAACCCCAACCACCTAACACAACCAACTTTATTTTAAAATAAAGAATCGTATAAATATTGAGTAATGTAGTATTTTAGTATTGTAAATGTGGGAGTATTTCTGTCAGACTGAGGCTTGTTAGGATAGGCAGCATCAGTAGGCTGGCTTGTTACCAAAGTACTATCAACTTCTTTCACTTTTGGTTTTTTTTTTCTCTGGCCTGAATTAGGCACTTATGTGTACAAGCAAAACTGTCATAATTTTGACAGGGTCTCTTCCTTCCCCCTTGCTGCTAGGAAAGACCCAGGAAAGTGTTTGAGCACTCCACCATGTGTTAATGTCTTTTTAACCTTTTTTCCTCCTGTGAACACAGGACTGCATTCTGTGTTTAACAGCTGAGAAACTAATGTACAGGGTACACTAGATAGGACTGACCTCAGCACGGCTGCAGGTGACAGAGCTGGGTGTTGAACCTGGATGCTTTTGGTCCAATTCACTAGGTGCTCTTACCGCTTTTTGACAAGGTCTCTGTTGCACACAGCTGTAGTTTTTCAGTGTTTGGAGATGTTGTTGAAAACTGTCTTGTGACTTTGCTTCCTTCTGCTGGTGGTATTTTTATAACGTGCAGCAGAGCTGCAATGAGAGTTTGCTCTCTTGGGATGTTGGCTCTGGAACTGGGATGTGTTTATGCCACACCACACAAATTGAAATGAGAACTCTTGGCTTGACTTTTAAACATTTGACGGAATACTTTGTTCCCTTAAAGTGCCCTCCCTCTCAAGAGTTTATCATTTTTCTTGTGATTGGTGTGAAGGCATTGAATTTGAGAAGGGAGCGTGTAGTCTCCTCCAGGAATGGCTTGCTGAGCCTGGCCTGAACTTGGTGAGAAGGAAAGTGTCTGCTGCCTCCTCTGAGCTTTGTGTCAGGGCCTGTGGAATAGCTCTGAGCAACCTTGGTATCCCTGTGATCCAGACTTGTAAATCCCGTGCTCCAGAAACCTTGGAGGCTAGGAATAAGGTGGTGATGGTAGCTCGAGTAAAGGAAGAGCCTTGTCCTCTGTATCAGCTTCCCTCCTGCCTTTTCAGAGAGTTGGTATTTTATTTCTCGATCCAGCCACTGGAGAGAGCTCCAGAGACCTTAAAACAGGTTTGGGGAGCAACCTCTCAACAAAACTAGCTGTACAACAGGCGTGGGACTACAGCGGGAGCTCCACCATGTCTTCTGCTGCCAAGATCCATGAGAGTAACTGGTGTCTCTCAGGTGTGTATAAAAGACCCTACGGATCAAGAAAGGGTGACAGCGTGTTGTTTTGGCGTAACATCGCTTTACGTCTCTGCACTGGGCATGGTGGGTAAGAATTTAAGAATAAACAAATCCAGAGCTTGCTCTGAGGTGCAGGCAGCTTGGTGCTTCTGCCCTCTTGGAGCATCTTGCAGCTCCAACAGCTTCCAGCCCAGGCTGGGGGATTTGTGCTGTCTGCCTCCCCTTTGTAAGGGAGCAAACAGGATTGAGGTAGCTTTGTTTGGTGTCTTTTTAAAGGTAAGACTTCTAGTCTAATGACTATTTAGAGAGAAAATACTTTCACCTCAATAAAGTTCTTTGAATTATAAAGGACATTGCTGTTGGGTTACTGAAAACCCTTGGGGTTTGTTTCATTTATAACATTGCCTCAGGCCTTCTGCTGCATCCTGTTGGATTGACCTCCTTTTCAACCCGTGCTGGCAGCTGCATTGCAGAGCTGTCTTTTTCCCTGGATCCTTCAGGGTTGTCATATGACAAACTTGAACTGTGACCCTTTTGTGTCTTACCAGGACAGCAGTGCCCTCTCCGTGCGATGTGGCCAGCAGTCTTCCCCACGCACGCATTTGTTCCAAGCCATTTAACAAACTGAAAGTTTCAAATGATGGCATTTCATAGTGTTTAATAGTATCGACTGTAAAGCAAATGAAATGGTGCTGAATACCCTGCATGCAGCTAGTAAGAAATACAGCTTCCATTTCTGCAGTATGCCCTGGGTTTTCTGTGGTTAGTGTGTGCTCTCTGGTGAATCTCTGTATTTTTTTTTTTAAAGAAATATCAATGCTTCCCCCCTAACAACAGTAGTATTCACTGCTATAGATAGTCCAGCACTGGTATTTGTTTCTAATATATGGAGTTTTTAACCAGATTTCTCTAAGCAAAGTGGGCAAAGTCATTTTGCTGAAGTCTTGCAGAGAGTGTTAGGGTAAGAATTGATATAGTTAACACAGCATCCAAGCAACGCCATCTCCAAGTGGTGTTGATGCTGGCAGGCATTGCCTTGCTGAAGTTACAGAGACTGAGCACTCGTATTTGTACAAATTGCATTCATTACCAAGAACCCTCCAGTAGTGATAAGAGACCGGCTGTGTAACATAGATTGGCTCCAAGATAAGTAGCCGGTCTATTGTGCAGCTCATAGTAATCTTCCTCCACCCCGCCCCTAATAATAAATCTTGGGGCATTTTGGAATGCGTGGGGGTTGCTCATTCCAGTAGCCTGAACGTACAACTACTAAACATCATCGTCTCCTTCCACTTGTGCTTTCATAACTAAGCGAGGCAGCCGAGTGAGGTGGATAGGCTCAGACACAGTGTTCTGAACACGCAGATGCTTCGTCTGCGTGTGTTTGTTGCTCCCTTAAAAGGACAATTCACAGGTGATGGCCAGGGTAAGAGTTTCTCCCAGCTGTGTTTCAAGGCAAGAGCCCACTTGCAGTGATGGTTTTGTTCAAGAAGAGATGTGAACATCTGGAGCTTGCGGGTTTGCAAGTGGGAGTAAGAGCTGTGCACAACCTGGGGCTCTGCACAGGAACTGTGGTAGTACGCTCTTTGTAGTCAGCTTGTGCTTTCTTAGTGCAAGGGTCTATGTAGTATGACTTCAGTGAAGCTGCAGTTATTTATCTTGCCATACTAATACAGTTTTAAAGAAAGATAGAATTCTCCGGTTGCTTTGACTGAAATAAATCATCAACTGGCAAGTGCTTGCTTTGTCTTTTAAAGTATCTAACGTGCAAGGACTTCTGGATTGCTGGGTTTTAACATGTAAAGCTGAATGTCAGCAGGCTAGTTTTATGCAAGTAGGTGGTATACTGCAACCAGTTGGGATAAAAACTTGTATTTACATGGATTTCTAATATTTTTTTCCTCTCTCTCTCCCCCACTTAGGGTTTGAATGGCAATGGAATTTCTCCTGGATCATCAAGTTTTAGCCTTACAAAACAGCTGCTTTGTCCAAGGATAACCCGCGTCTGTCTCAGGGACTTGATATTCTGCATGGAACAAGAGAGGGAGATGAAGCATTCTCTAACCTTGTACCGTGCTCTTCTGAAGTGATTTGAATTTTACAATTCACCTTGCTGTCTACTGCCAAAGAAAACACTGAAGCATTGTTGCACTGTCTTGAAATTCCAATTTCTGGAAAATGATCCGTTGTAAGGATAACTCTTGTTTACAGATAAACCTTTTTATTAAATACCTACCTTAGCACCTATAGGGTTTTTAATAATACTTGGCTTAAACCAGTCTGTAAACCAGTGAAAACACTGAGCTGCACACACAAGCACCTGACTACCTGCTTACATTTAACTGTCTTGCAGGCTCTGAGGGCTTGATACGTGTCCCCGGTTTATGTATGTCGCTTGCTTCAGTACTCCAGGGTCTGCAACTTCTGTTCTATGTGTAGTGCCTTCTTTTAATCCAACCTTATTTAGGGAAACAAATAACACTTTAAAGGCACTGCATAGCATGACAACTCTGTATAATCATGAACCAGCAGTCAGTCAACATGCTAATGTATTGCCTATCTGACTCAGCATCTCCTTAAATTTTCTGGTTTTAGAGCTACTACTGGATGCTTGTTTGTGGAGAGCCAAGTGGCAAGCAGAAGGAATGAGGGGTGCTTCCCCCTGCCC
>NW_009597546.1:0-24317 GCF_000690535.1 Cariama cristata | reverse complement strand
AGACGTGCCCGTTGCTGCTTCGCGTCTTCACCACCAACAACGGGCGGCACCACCGCATGGACGAGTTCTCCCGCGGCAACGTGCCCTCCAGCGAGCTGCAGATCTACACCTGGTGAGTGCGGGGCGGCGGCCCGGGGGCCTGCGGCAGGGGGGCCCGGCGGGACCCGGGGGCTTTGTGTGGCGCGAACTGCTTCTCTGATACTCGGCTGCAGAGGGGGGCCGATAAACCTTGTTTAAAGCGGGAAACGTGGAGAAGTTTTTATGGGGGGAGCTGTGGGCGCCGCTGTGGGGAAGGCAGCTGCCGCCGCAACAGAGCGCTCCTGCCCGCGGCCGCTTGGGCCGTGGCAGAACAACGTGAGGTGCTGATGGCCGCCCGCTGAAACTGGGTGCGGTTGAATCGCCCGGTTACCGATGCATGGAATCAGAGGCCTGTGTCGTGGCGTATCGTTGGTTATCACAACGAATGTGCTCAACACAGAGGTTCTCCTTTAACTAACGCTTAAATTTTGTTCCAACTGCCCAGTTTTTTCAGTAGAAGTAGTTGTCCCAGAAAGCTTGGGCTGCTCTGTGAATGGTGTGTTGTTTAAGTCAGAGCCTCTTGAGAGTAACGTGTTTGGTTTTGTACGGTCACGTAGCAGTGCTTTGAGAGAGCTGCTGCTTATTGCTTTCAAATTTAGTTTGGAGAACTGCTTTAGTCTGCATTGCAGACATGTTAGTTTTTGTTTATAGTATTTTTGAGAATGCCTTCGAAAGTGAATTATGCTACTTTTTAAATCTTACTTTTCCTTCAAGGTGTCTGCTAGGGTTATAATTTGTATGTGTCGTGTGGCTGAATAAATCCATTTTTGTGGCTAGCAAAGCATGCAGTTCTAATTTACTTCTTAATGGGGTTTGCGGACTCAGTCCAGGCTATTGATGGTGTCTGAGCTGTTTGCCATCTGCACGAGTCAGAATGGGCATTGTCTGTCAGCACACTGCTCCATGGTTGCTTGAAGCTTGGAGTGAGTGTACAGTGCATAAATAGAGCCGTTTTAGTTGTGATGATTGAGTCCTCTTGTTCTTGAAATTCTAGAAATGAGCTTTAGCTCTGGTCTGGGTGAAGGCTGGGAAGAGGAGGAGTGCTGCCTGTCAGGGCAGAAATGGAAATCTTGATGGAAATGGAAAACTCTTAGTTTCCTCTAATATTCGAGAAACTATTTTAAATAGATGTCAGCTTAGGTGAGGAAACACTTACACGCTTCATTATAGAAATGGATTAATGCATTTTTAAACAGTGGGGGCCTTTTTTTTTTTAAAGTGGTAGCTCTTCTGAGAGACCTGTAAAAGCAGATGTTGAAACATATATGGTGGTGAAGAGATTTGTCTTAATATCGCAGTAAATTGGAAGGCAGTGAGAAGCTACATTTGCACTAGACCGTGTTGCCTCCAGTGTACAGTAAGTGGTGAATTCTCCCAGGTGTTATAATCAATAACTAGAGCAACTTCTTGTCACTTGATCATTAGATCAAAACATATCGTTTGGAATGTTGCATAGGTGGTAATCAGTGGCTTACTGTGGAGCCAGAGTGTAAGATCTTGCTCATTTTCAGGTATCAACAAGAAGTATGCAAAGGCAAGGAAATGTGTGGTTAAGTTGTAACAATATATTGATTCCTTCTTAAATGGGTTTTGGGAAGCTGTTTTTATTGTTGCTTTTGACAACACGAACGGCTTTGGTTGGTTTGTTTAATCTAGGATGGATGCAACTCTGAAAGAGCTGACCAGCTTAGTGAAAGAAGTTTACCCAGAAGCGCGGAAGAAGGGCACACACTTCAATTTTGCAATCGTTTTTACAGATCTCAAGAGGCCTGGGTATAGGTAAGTGATGTTTCTTCTCTGAGTTAACAGAAGACTTCAGGTACCGGAGCAGTAAATTATTTTTCATTAACACTGATTTTTAAAGTTCAGAACTCACATACCAAGTTTCGGAAGTTCTTGATAACAGACTCTATGGTGATCACCACAAACTCTGAATTTTGGTTGGTGACCATTGTTAATGTGTTCCCAAAACGATGGACCTCTGTGCCTGAAGGCTTTGGTCACTGTATCAGTAACCAGCCAGATCACAGACCTGTGGCTTGAGAGGAAGCTTTGTTTATGGTGATGGGAAGCGTGGTAGGTCTTGTGTCTGAGAATGCATTTGAGCTTTAGCCATGATCTTGTTGCAGGTATCCATCTTCCAAAGCGGTGTGAGCTGACCTTTGTCAGCAACCAGTGGGCATATCCTGCTCTGTCACCTCTGGGGTCTTGGTCTGGCTCTGTCCGGAAGGGGGCCAGGAGTTCTCTCCAGTGTTTAACTTAATACAGTAGGAGGTTCCTTCACCCCTCTGCCCCGTCAGAAGGAGGATTCGCTGTAGATTTTCTTGGTACACGTGGTACTAGAGAGAAAAACCCCAGCATCCTGTGTACGTAGCTGAATGCAAAGTACAGTGCCACGGATGGCACGGGAAGGTGGTTGTGAGCCGATACGGTTCCCGTTTTGGACATCCAGAGAGATTTGCCTCTGATAACTGACTTGCCTTTCCTCTCCTGCATGCAGGGTGAAGGAGATCGGCAGTACCATGTCGGGCAGGAAGGGTACAGATGATTCCATGACACTGCAGTCTCAGAAATTCCAGATAGGAGACTACTTGGATATAGCAATTACTCCTCCGAATCGTGCGCCGCCCCCATCAAGCCGCATGAGACCGTACTAAACTATTGCCTCTTTGTACGATTACATCTTCGGTTTATTCCTACTTGCTGTTCTAAAGCAGGCTTATTTTTTTTGCTTTTGTTGCTAAGCAGGAACCCCTGAAGACAAAGCTAAGCATCAGAAATTAAAGTTAACTTTTAAACCTAAAAACTTAACTTTTAGTTCACTTGTTTAGAGGAAACACTTACTTTAGCCGTGCCATTATCCTGTCCCTGATTGTTATAGTTTGAACAGTAAGTCAGTGTGTCCGGTGTTTCATGATTTCCATAGAACACAACCAGAAGGATTACAGGTGTTCTGTAGTTCTGTCTTGTTTGGAATAAAGATTGATGTTATTAATCTTTTGATAGTGTGGTGGTGTTTGGTTTTGTGGGGTTTTTGGTTTTTGTTTTGTGGGTTTTTTGTTTGTTTTAAAGTGGATTTCTGCAGAGAAATTCAGAAGTCAGCTTTTAAGCCAAAGTTGAAGTTGAAAGGAGGGCCAAAGCCTTTAGCTCATCACTTCTGGGCTTTGTGAGCAGAGGTTGGTGGCCTAGTGGGGATTCCTTGTGCAGGAGGATTTCTTAAACCAGTGCTGGCTAGGTTTTGGAGGCTGAGCATGCGAGTGGTGTGGTCGAAGGCAGGCAAGCTCGGTGTTACTCTGCCTGCTGACGTAGATACGGGGAGAGTCGGAGACGAGCTGTGTGAGGCTGCCTGTCCTCCTGCAGGATAGCGAGGGGAACCAGGGCAGACCCCTGCGGGGTCTGTGTGCCAAGATGATGCCAATCCATGGACTGGGAGTGGTCTCGGTGACCCCGATATATCCTGGGATGCTGAGGAGCTGCTGGCCTTACCAGAGGAAGGTGTGGTTGAGCCCATTTGCACATCAGCCTTAACCTGAGTTCTGGAGAACTAGTGTTGTCTTTAAAAATGGAAGGTATAAAGCTGTCTTTGGAGGTCATGCTTTTCTTAGAACAGTGGTCTCCAAACAGTTTTTGATCACACACCCGCTATCAGTAAAAAATTTTTGAGTGTGTGCCCTCAAAATTATTTATAAATTACGTACACTACTGTACTAATATGTACTTTCTAAAACTACACAAAAAAATACTTCCTGCGTACCACTTTGGACATTGTCTTCTCTTTGGCTTGTCTTGCACACCCCACTTTGGAGACCACTGCCGTAGAAGGTCGGAATACCTGCAGTGACCCAGCCAGGAGAAACCCGGTGTTTTCACGTGGAGGTTGACGAAGGAGCATGTGGAACTGTTTCTTATTGAAAACACAAGGGCAGGCACTCTGCCCAGAGATGCACTTGCCTGCTGTTTAGATGAACCAAGAGGTGAGGCAGGGAGTCTGTGCTCCAGCAGTACGCGTGGGAGTCCTGACCCCAACCCCTGGGGTCTTCTTGGCCAAGTCATGCTGAGGGTGGAGGCTGCTGGCTGGCACGCCTACGTCTGGGCTCTTGACCGCAAGCAATACGTTGTCAGCAGACACTGACCAAGAGGACTGCACCCAATTTTGACTTCCAGAACTCCATTTTTTTTCTTTCCCTTAGTTACCCTCAGCTAATTAATATGTACGATTTTGGACCCTACACTGACCAGTCTGAGCTGGTTAAAGCTGGCTGCTTAGCCCTCAGGAAGGTGGCCTTTCACAAGTCCTTGCAGCTTGCACTGAGCACCAGTTTCTCAATTTCCTGTAACCCTCGGGTGTCAGGGCAAAGCCCAGAAGCTGTGAGGTAGCAAGGTTCAAGGCCGTTCTGTGTCGAAAGTGACTGATGAAGCTGGAGGGAGCTGTGGGTGTTTGGCAGCCAGCTTCTAGAATCTCAACCCAGAGGAAGGGGTAGCGAAGGGGTCTCAGTTGTCCGCAGGGAAACTGGAAGGCTGGGCTGCGTGGTGTTGCCTGGTACCTTCATAAGGAGCAGAAGGAAGGGGTGATGCATCTCCCAGCAAAACACGGGAGGATGGGGCCTGTGGCTTCCCGTAGCTCAGCGCTTGCCAGTTTTGTCTGTTGCTGCAGGGGGAGAGCTTGTGACACGCAGGTGCCTCTGGCCTTGCAGCAGGCTCCAGCGGTCCCTGGCCGTGTGCCTTTGGTGGCTGGCCATGAGCATCCAGCTGGTCCTGAGAGAGTCGGGTGCTTGTTTTCTGCAGGCTGTGCCGCTGTGTGCTGAGAGAAGGGCAGGAGCAGAAGCCGTAGCTTCTCCTTAGGGCCTTCACCTTCCTCACCTAAGACCTTAGCAGAGCAGAGGCTAAGACTGAAGTAAGTGTTCCTCTCTGCTGAGGGCAAGGCATGCTTGCTTTCATGAGCCATCATTTATATTTATTTTTTATCTCTTGGGAGGCCCTCAGTGCAGCATAGCCTGGGGGATTTTAGGTTCAGTTCTGCTCACGGTTCACCACCTTCTGTCCCCCTTCTCTGAATTCTAAGTTAGGGAGCTGCGATTTCAGCCTTCCTGAATGACCATCATTTGCAGAATCACCTGCATGAGAGTCACTTTTTCCCCTAAGACTGAAGAGGTTGAAAAGTGCTCCCCACCCTTTTTTAAAGAGAGCTCAAGAAAAGACAATATAAATGCGGCTTTATGAAGGGCTATGAGCCTGGAAGTGGCGCTGGAGCTGGTCTCTAGTGCAGCCAGAGGTGGGACGGGTGGGATGTTTTGCCAGGGTGAAGGCAGTCATCACCTCTGGTGTGAGGGGGAGGCTCTCCACGATACCGCTGCTGTGAGGAGCCCACGTGTTGTGACAGCTCGGTGACCTCTGTGTCACCAGGGGCAGGTTCGGTCAGGTTTGTGTCCCCTGCTGCTTGCATGATGGGGTTTTTGGCACTTTATAGACCTGGGCAGACAGAGCAGTTAAGACCACTGGTAAGTGGCCTGCTCGCCACAGGCATCATCCATGCTGCAAAATGAGCGAGGTGTGTCCTGCAGTAAACAGCATGTAATTAGAGAATTGCGCAGCCTCCCGCCGAGGGCAAGGACAGACCTGCTATTAGAGGTACGCGGGAATATGGGCATTTCCTCATTTTTGTGTCCTGGCTTTTGCTTTAATTGCATTTAAGGCTAATTCTCAAAATTAAATGTAATCAATATGTAAGGCAAAAGCAGTGAGCGAGCCCATGTCTGTGACTCAGCTGCTCTGGGAAGCAGCTTGGCTTTGCTGCTGGAATGGGAGACGTGGCCCAGTGAGGACTTGTGCTTGCCCAGCCTGGGGCAGGTCTTCACATACTTCAGAGAAAAAGCAGAACACCTACTGGCGTTATATTTGGTGGTCCATGAAGCAAAATCATCAGGACATGAACACGCAGAACTGCCCTCAGTAGCAAATACTTCAGTTTGGCTGCTTAGGTGTAGGGTTCACCTCTACGTGACTGCCATGGAAGTACAAACCTCAGCCGACTTCTTCCCAGGCTGCTTCCGGCTAAACCTCTCGAGAAGGAGATTTGCCTCAAATACCTGCACTTCACACAGAAAGGTAATGCAGAAGTGAAGAGTTCAACTTTCTGTACCTATTTTTACAGGAAAAGACACTTGAGAGATCAGTACAGTTGGGGTTAGGGGTTCCTTACATCAAAAATCCACTGTGCAATCCAGGGCAACAGCAGCAGGTTTGAACTCAGCCATCAGGATCCAGTTCCAGGGATGGTGACTCCACCACCTCCCTGGGGAGCCTGTTCCAATGCCTAACGACTCTAACAGTGAAGAAGTTCTTTCTAATATCCAGCCTGAACTTGCACTTCACACAGAAAGGTAACGCAGAAGTGAAGAGAGTTCAACTTTCTGTACCTATTTTTACAGGAAAAGACACTTGAGAGATCAGTACAGTTGGGGTTAGGGGTTCCTTACATCAAAAATCCACTGTGCAATCCAGGGCAACAGCAGCAGGTTTGAACTCAGCCATCAGGATCCAGTGAAGAGCTGTAGGAGGAGCACCAGGGTGCAACCGTCCAGGTGTTGCAAGAGGTGGAAGGGTAAGTGAAAGTTGTCAGCCCCTGAGCTCTTACTGCACAGGAGGGAATTTACTCACAGTAACAAAGTTGCGTGTGTCTCTTTCAAAGCTACTATAAAAGCTGAGGAAGGATGTCAGTCCTTAAAAAGAGCAAAATGTGTACAACACTGTGGTTCAGGGAAATTTGAATTTGGTCTCAAAACTCAACAACAGTGAGCAATCCTATACGCTCAGGAAGCAAAGTGGTGTAGACAACACCACATCCAGAGCTGTCAGTCCACAGGACTTGCTTCATATGCAGCAATTTCATGAGGAGATTTTGCCACTCATCAAGGCAGCTGGATGAGACACCCCCTCTTTTATTTGTGGGTGCTTAAAGCCCTAACAGACACAACTCTCTGTTTCATGGCTGTGCTTTAACCAGCAACCACCCCTCCAAAGCTCTTTTGATCTCTGCTGGATGAGGCAAAGAACTAGGATGATAGCTTTCAAAAAGCTTTTCTGACTTTTTCTTAGAGGTAAAGCCCATGCAGGTGGGGTTGCCGGTGTCCCTCCAGGCCTCCCTTCCTTGTCCTTCCTCCGAGGGGCTTGGTTTTCCTTGGCCTTTAACCGGTGACAAACACCTGGGCCACTTGCGCAGGTCTCCAGTCCCTGTCATCCCCAGCCGCTCTGGTGACGGCAGGGAGCTGGCTGAGCTGGGCTCCCCGGCAGGGCCAGGAGAAGCGTCCCGCCCATGGGGTGCCTGCCCAGCCAAGTGGACTCAGCTACAGAACAGAGGCAACTTTCCCTAATTTTTTTCTTTTTTACTCTCAGTAGCAGCTACCTCAGGCTGCGCTGCAGCTTCACGTTTCTGGGTTCCTTCTGGTGTGCCTTTCCTGCCTGTCCCAGGTTGGTTTGTCCCAAAGGACTGTCTGCTCTGCTTCCCCAAGCAAACTTGGTTCTTAGAACTAAATTTTTGTTGCCCTCATTTTAGCCTCCTAAACTATGCTTAAGGTGTATCAAAAATGTGTTGTTTTTTTTTTTCCCTCCACACCAAGGGGATTGTTAGCCAGGCTTTCATTTAACATGGGGGGGAAGATTCCTCTTTGACATGCTCAGGCCTTAAACTCAGGGCTCTGTTTTCACAGTCTCCCTCTGATTTCACCACCCCTCCACTGCAGGTTCATGCACGGGTGCGCACCCACACATACGTATGTACGGGAGCAGAGGCTGCAGCCTCAGAAGAGCAGCCATTTCCTTCCCTGCAATGGCAGCACAACCCTTATAAAAGTTCTGCTGCAGTGCATCTCTGGTGGAGGAACTGCAATCTGGGTTCACTCCCTCGTTAAGAAGCGAGGACAATGCACACTCTTTGTCAATAACCTGGGCTGCATCAGCCACATGCCTCGCTCCGGCACTGCGTTTGCTTTGCGGAGGTTTAAGTTTTGCTTTACAGCTCTGGTCAAAATCAGAAACAGGAAAACTTGAAGCATTATCAACAAGTCCTCACACTTCCAAGGGAAAGCACAGAAAAATGAGGTGGTGTCAGAAACCCTGTTGTGTCAGAGCAAATGCATGACACGGCAATGATGGCGTTCAAGGAAGGGCGCTCTAAGTAATGCAACAGCTGAGACACAACCTGCTGAGAGCTAAAGCAATCCAGTTACCTGCTGCTGTTGTCTCAGCCCTTGTGTCCAGACATCACAGCAGATCAGCTGGGTCAAAAAAAAGCATCAGTTCCTCCAACAGAACAGGACCCCGAGGAACGTGACTTGTAAGCCACCCACGTTGCCTCATGCACAGCACGGCCACAAGACCCTGGTGGAGGAGGTGGTGCCTGGCTGGGAAACGGGGGCAAGGCCCTGCAGATGAGAAACGGGTAAGGGCTGGGTTCAGAGGGGCTGGGCTGTTCGGGACCCTCCCTGGGGTATTTCCAGTCTCACAGAACTGACAGGCTGGAGTGGAGACATCCTGGCCCAAAAACTCACTTGGCCGCTCCAAGGCTGAGCAAGAAATTCCAGTGACCTCTGCAAGTGACAGCTTCAAGCGCACCTCTGGGTGAGCTCCTCGTAGCACTGGCCGAGGCGTGAATCCCCCACCCCGCGCTTCAGGCAAACATGAGCCAGCGTCTTCAGGCTTGAAGAAACTTGGGGGTCTTTAACAGGGGCCTGAAACTGCACCTGGCCCAGACAGCCCCGCTGTGCTGCTGTTTGAATCCAAGGATTCCTTTCCTTGAGCCCTCAGTGTGTGTCACAGACGTCAAAGACTTCTGGTGGAGCAAGAGTTAGGAGCAAGCACAGCTGACCCGTTTTTCTTCCAGTCTTCTGCTGAGGTCTTCTAGCTGAAAGCCACGAAGGACATACTCCAGGCTGCCGAGAACAAGCCCCAACAGCGGTTCCAGGCAGGTATTTGAAGCGCAGCACCAGGCACACAGCAGCCCCCCACCCACACCCCTCGTCCCCTGCCTGCCCAGCGGGGCTGTGCGCTGCCCGCAGCCCTTCCCCAGCCTGGGCCACGCCAGCAAGCACACCCCACTCCTGCTGCCGGTGGTTTAAGCGCTGCACTGGAGAGCAGGAGGCTTACACTTGCAAGGGAGAAGGGAAGCACCCGCACATAAAAGCACTAAAGGTTTGAAATACAGTCCCACCAGCACCCCATCACAACAGCCTACGTGGCCGGGAAGGAACCGCCCCACCCTGCACCTCCCCAGGGCCAGGTTTGTGGTAGCAGCTGTGTCCCCTCCAGCCCAGTCACACACGACCACCCGCAGTTGTCCTGCGGAGGGGGAAGGGGAGTTAGTCAGAAGGTCAGCAGTGACTTGGGTCAGCGCACAGAGTCCATTCCCACCAGCACCCCATCACAACAGCCTACGTGGCCGGGAAGGAACCGCCCCACCCTGCACCTCCCCAGGGCCAGGTTTGTGGTAGCAGCTGTGTCCCCTCCAGCCCAGTCACACACGACCACCCGCAGTTGTCCTGCGGAGGGGGAAGGGGAGTTAGTCAGAAGGTCAGCAGTGACTTGGGTCAGCGCACAGAGTCCATGAACAGTTTAACCTTGGAAAACAATTCGTTCCTGGTGGTTGGGCAAGCAGGAGTTCCTGCAGCCACAACTGCAGGGACACAACTGCTGGCGTGGGACCTGCAGCTGGGGGAAGAGGACAGGCGGGACGGCACAGCCAGGCCTTAGGTTGGTTTACAACAATTGCGTGAACAATGATTAGGGAACATACCCGCAGGGCTTTAAGCCAGGAATACGTTATGCCAAAAGTTATGAAAGTATTTGAACACTTTCCTGCCGGCTTTTCTGCAAACTGTCCTTCATCTGGTCTCTCCCCAGGAGAGATGCCTGTGCAGCACGGCATCTTCTTCCATAGACCATTCCCTGTGTAAGCATGTTTGTGCTATTTTTTTTTTTTTAAACTTTTCAACTAGAATTAGACAAGATAAGATCAAAGAAATTCCCTACCATGATGCCAATGGCCCCTTTGTAAGAGTGGGTATTGCCCTAAGAACCCCATGAGGTTTCACGTTTAAGCTGACAGATAATATAGCCAGCATTGACTGACGTCTTCCTGGTAGAAAGCTGTATTCCTGCGGGCTGACGTACATGTGATTCCATGGTGCGGCCACTGGATGTTGTCATCGCTCCTCGTGAACGCCTCAATCTCTGTATCACTGTCCTGTGGGGAAACAAGGTGCTCCCGAAACACAAGGCATCTCCAGCATCAGCTCCAGCTGTTGACGGAGCACATGCAACCACTGCGGGTACCTGAACATCTGAATAATGACATCAGGGAACAAAGCAAATATCACATCTGACAGGAAAGTTAAAGCATCCATGATGCTTTAAATAACCAAGGAAGCCTGCACTCCAGTTATTGCTCCAGTGATTTATAAAAACATCAATAAAAGCACAACGGGAAGCATTAAAAGCGATGATGTCATGTATCTGTTTGACAACCATTGGGGAAATTTCATTTCACTGTGAGATCTGTATCTGTATTTAACCTCAAGCAAAACGTTTCCAAGATAAGCAAGCACTGACCACCTCGAGGGACTTCCTAGGCAGAACAATCGAGACGCTCCTTTGACAACAAACGGGATTACAGAGAGAAGCTTCTGTTAGCTGACACATTTGAAATACTCAAAAAAGGAAGAAAAGATTAAGAACCACTGCAAAGGAAGGAAAGCTAAAGGCTGTGCTGCTTTGGTTGCTTCCCAGATGTCCCTAAATACTGAAGTGCAATTTTGTGCTGGGTTCAATCTTTTCTGGCTGGAGGCTACTATGAGAAGGTGCGATCCTGTTCTCGCCCTTCCCTTCCGCCTGATCTAGCACTCACACAGCCAGAAGCTGAGTCTGAGATTCCTGTTGGGTAGGACAAACGAGAAGAGAAACCAAAATGAATTGGCCTTTCAGTGGCTCAGCAAATGGAAGGCATCCATCATAAAACTGCACAGCCCCCAGATTCTGTGCGAGAACTGGTCAAACAGCCTCACTGGAAGCAGCCTCCCAGTAAGCTAAATTAAGCCCAACACCGAATCATGCTGAGTCAAGTTTGCCCGTTTTCAGGTGATGACTGTCCCTTACGGAACCACCGCATTTACTACTTATTTACCTACCGTTTACCCAAACGGCACCGACAGGCCAATGCTGTTACCGCACTCACCCCACAACAAACCAACACATAACTTTCTTTTCAGTTCTTCTGCATTATTCCCACGCTGACATGCTATATTTACTGCACAGTGGGATGAGCCTTTCTTCAGCAGCAATACTGGCTTAGGCGGTGTTTTACCCTCCTCCAGCCCCACGGCTACACCCTTGGTGGTTCCAAGTGTTTGGGCAGTTTATCAGATGGCCACACGGCCACCTGCGCAAGGAACTGATCTAAGTAGGAAAAAAAGACAAACCAAACCACAAAACTTTCCCTCCCCAGCTGACTTTGAACGCAGACCAGTTTCCAACACTGCTTATGCTTTCACTTCTGCCAGCTTTTCTCTCCGTCACCCCAAATACTCAAACCACTGCTTAGGCAACAGCAATATTACTTGTATTAGGATAATATTGTAGGCAAGAAAACCAAAACTAACTAGTAAAACTTCATTCCTAGATTCCAAAAATTTTCATGCCAGCATCACATCATAATAGCTTGAGTAGACCAGAACATTAAGATTTCTATTGTCATCCTGAAGATAATTTGTATCTCAAAATATGAACTGAATCCCCTTCATATTAGTTAATGAAATAGCTATGAAATGTGGTAGAAAATGTTTAATAGGCAAGAAAAATGATGCAAGCAGCTTCCAGTGAGAACCCCAGCACTGCTCGGTACAACTCTACAGTTCCCTAATGGACGAAAGGACAGCGGAGTGCAAGTTGTTCTCAAGTTTAGGGAAAAGACATTTATATTTGGGGATTTCACCAGATGAAGGCAGGGGGGAATACTGCAAGGTTCAGGACAGTAGTGCTGCTTGTTCCATTTCACGCTAAGTGGAGTCTTTCAGGATACCTGGTTTGCTTCAGGGCAAGAAAGTAGCCATGAAGTGCTGTGGGGGGAGAACACAGGCTGGGAAACCCCTCCTGCTTAGCGCGGGTACATCGCTCTGGCTGAAAGATTCTTGCTCTGCAGCAGAATACATTGTACCAGGAAATTCCATGACCAGCATCCAGCCCATTCAGTGGTTTTAGCCTGTGAAGATGCTGGATGCAGGTCTGGCCTTCACCCTCTGAAGGAGTGGGGTAGAATAAGTAAGTGTTTTCATAGCAGTCACCAAGCATCTGAGACAGATTTATTTAGTATTCAAAAGTGTTGATCAAGCTCATGACTGACATATATAATAATACATACATGTTTTTAAATAGAAGCTAACACAGAAACATGACAGTGTGCTCAGGCCAGAACTAGTGGAAAAATCAGCTTCTCCAGTTAATTTGATGTACGCTTATCCTGGAGACTGACTGGAATAGCCGGAAAAAGGCACCTTGACTTGATACATTTTAGCCAGGACAAGTCTGTCTAAGCAACTGGAGAAATACTTCCAGGCATCTCTAAATGCTTGCATATCCTGAGGACTTAAAAAAAATACGGAGCTGTGTTCAGAAAGGCGTACACTTCTCCCCCTCTCCTGGGACAGTCTCACCCTTCTCACGTGTTGCATACCTGCCCTCATATAAACGACAGAATTTTAGCCATCAACAGGAAGACCACGTAGAGCTGGTAAGGGCGGTCCTGGAGTCACTCAGAGAAATAGTTGACACTGGAAACGACAAACTGGCTGCAAACAAGGATACGTAGCTGGGACTTCTTGTGGACAAAAGTAAAATCTCTGGTAGAAAAAAAAAAATCCCAATTACTATGGCTACCAAAAAAAGTGCTGAACAGCTCTGAGAACTAAGCCTGTTCAGCTATTAGAGGGATAGACGGGCATCTCTAGAAGTGACACCACCTCTTACAGAATGCACATGGCAGCAGCACAGGAGAGTAAGCAATCGCCTACATGCCGGCCAGTAAATCTTTCCAGCAGTTAGAGATATATATAACCAGCACCAATTGCACAAGGTATTTTCAAATAATTCATATTCAAGCCAGGAACCTTTCAGGGCTACAGAGGTTAGACTATCAAAAGGAAAACAGATGTATAGCACCTAATAGGATGTTGATGTAAAAAAACCATAATAAGAAAGAAGCAGCAACATAAGAAATGCCTGTCTGTCAGCCAGGTAACAGAGAGCCTGATGCAGGAACATGTCTGATATGCCTTAGTGTTACAGAAATGACTAATAGCACAGAAGTGCTTTAAAGCAGGAGTTACTCTTCCAATAAAAGCCCCTTGTTTCTGTTGAAGATACCAAATCTGGCTGAAGTACTACACTTCAAACTCAGCCCTGAAAAGATGTACAGTGTCACCAGAACAGCCAGACACCTGCTTTCTGGGGTGGGATACGGGACTTCACCTTTATTGCAGCCTAACTACGCTTCTCTGCAGCCTACTGCAAATGCAAGCACACACAACAAACATGAGAATCAGGTGAAACAACTCAAGTACTGCCTCATACATGACCCCAGTCCTCTTTGAAGTGTATCTATATTTAAAACCCCTCAATATACTTTGCCAATAACTTCAATAAAAAATTAAACGCAAATTGTTAGTTCAAATGAGTTTATCCATGTCATGGATAAATAATTTTTCTTCATTAAAAAGCAACTTTTCCTTTGTATGGCTCTTTCCTCCCACCAGTATTTTCTTTTGCTTTTTGAGCTTGTTGCAATTCAGTGATAAGATCCATGAATGTGAGAGTCTCAACATGGTCTTCAGATTGATTTCAGATGTTCGGCTTGAAAAATCCAGGATATCCTCTGCAATTACATCCAGTAGAGTTCATGAACTTATTATCTCAATTATCTTTTGAATTAGCAGAAGATACAAACATTGAAAACTTTTTTTTGAATTATCTTGACAAGAAAAAAAGAAAGGTCAGCTAAAGTAAGAGCTTTGCTCTATTTGATTACTCAAATGGATTCCAACTCCAAGTATACTAAGATACCTACTTTTATCAGTCTCATTCTGGGTTGCTGTGATTATTACTTGACTCCATACATGTTCCTTGTACCTCTTACCTAAATAATCTGTACTGACCCCAAGTTTAATAGATAATCAACAAGCGTAATACACTTTACACTGAATCAGCAATATCGACACTTGATCAAGTTGTCACAAAAACTTCTTTCTATTCAAACGTATCGAGTTCTTTTTAAAGCTATTATTCCATTGTTCAAAGATTACTCATACTTACTGTAGGCTAATTTAATCTCACACATTGTTCATAATGTGGCTTTGCATTTCAAAGAACTTTGTCTTTGCCAAAACGACCATGAAATCGGTCGTGTCACTTGTATAGTTTTCTCCAATTCCTTAGTTTTATTGCTTAAATTTACTCAGAAGAAAGCATTCACTGGTGCTTCGATTGCCACAAAGCAACATAGACCTATAGATAAACCAGCAAAACTCTACCGTCATTTATTTATTTTTTTAAAGTTGGGAGGATTCAGACACACAATCTGTTATAGTATTTGTTCTTTACAAAAAGGCAGTCAGATACCGCGTGAAAGAATAGTTATTCAGTCACAGTAACAAGAGCTATTTTGGTAGCTGAAGAGCAAACAGCTGCATGAATTTCTAAATGTGTTAAAGCATCTTCATAGCTCCTCCAAATTAAATTACTTAACCAAATTTGTAAAATGTAATCATACCTGTTCTCTTTGTTGCAATAATCAGTGAAATCACTTTCATATCTTGTAGTATCTCCTGCCTTGGTCTCCATTTTCTTGCCTTTACAAGAGTCTACTTGATGATTATACTTGGACAGAATCTACAGGAAACATTAAAAGGGAATAAAAAGAATTATCTAAGAACTCAAAACAGGGTTACTGTTTATACATTTTTAATAAGTAGCAGAGAACTCTTTTTTTTTGAAGAACAAAATTTGATAGAACTAAGCCCTTTTGATTTTACTATTTTGATATTAAAACTATTTAGGAAAAAGAACTTATATTAGCTAACCTGTAGAACATCGTCTGGTATCCTTGTTATTTCTGGAGGTGGAGGAGTATTGAGTAACTGGTCATAGTCTTTTATTTTGGGAGGAGAAGGGTCTCCAAAATGTTTAAGATACTCATCAGAGCTCACAGCAAAAGGAACGCTATCTTCTATGTATTGTTTATCTGTTGCATCATTCTTTGTCACCGACTCAATCTTTCCCCCCTGCTTTACCTGCTGCAAAAGAGGAATTAAATGCCTTCAGTTAATTTACTTATCTTAGGTAAAGTATTTAATAAATGTTCTTACAAAATTACCATCAGAAAGATCATCTACAATGACATAAGAAAAAGTAGTATTGGAAAAGAATCCCAAACTGACATTTGAAAAATGGCTTATGGTAAAAAAAGCATGTGCAAACGTACATAATTGGTGTTTACTACCTTAGCTTCTGTTTCTAGCCATCTTGTTTTAAAATTTGGAAACTGTGGTGTTCCTGTATAACTGGGAAGAGGCAGTTCATTTGTCTCTGGTGACCCTGGTAATACTGTACTCTTTGTTCTGGAAGGGATTTTCACATCAGGAGTACAGAACACAAGTACCATAGGAGAAGCCATCCAGTCAGCTGCTGAAATTAAGGCAGGGGGAATAAAAAAAAAAAAATATACACATACACACGCATATATATAAATTTAAAATACTATCAGTTCCAATGCCCCCAGTTTAGTTTGCTAAGTCCATCAGCTTTTGACAGATTTGCATGTTCTAAAACACCTGTATCATTTTAGTTGACAGTTTTACTATGAACAACCATCCAAATTACAGAATTCCATAAAAGCAGCAAATGCAAAAAAAGAATAAATCCAGTCCCTCTACTGAATATAACTGAAAAATCCCAACTTACATCAACATTGCTTTAGCTTCTCGTATATTCAATTGTCACTATGTCCCAAAATCTTCACACATTTTCAACAGAACATATCATATCTCTTCTCAAAGAAGTTTTAGCACTACTCTTGTTAGCCTCTTTCCTATCTTTAAACGGATCTAATGGATATTCTCAGAAAAAAAAGAGGGCTAAGTTGGCAAAACAGCATTTTTATTGCAAATAAGGATAAGTTGCAGTTACAAAATGATGGATCCCTCCGCATAATTCTAGATGGATGAGTAGAAGAATGAGCAAAGATTTATACTGAAGTGAGAAACCTTCCCATAGTAGCCACCAACATTTAATTTTCTAGACATTACTACTCGTACAATGACTGGGCGCAAATTAACTATATTTAACAAGAAATACAGTTTAAAAGTTTACCATGTGTTTACAATGCGTTTACACATGCATGATGTAAAAAATGCATATGTATATTTATTTCACATATTTTTAACTTACCTTTCTCGGCTGTCACTTTTGATTTTGGCCCAGGAGTAACCATGATTTCCCTGGATGTCATTTCTGGTACATTCACTTCATGATCACCTTTTTTAACCAACCTGAAAACCAAACCCCTCAATTAGCTCTCAAGTAATATGAAGAAATCACAGTTAAAGGAATATTGTCAACCTGACCACTTCTCTAGTATTTGTTCATCAACATGCAAGTCAAAAATTAATTTCCTCAGAGATAATTTTCTCATAGATAATTTTCATCTATGATTCTACTGCAGCAATTCGTAGCATGCAAATGTTCAGTCCACCCACAATTATCAAATACACTGAGATTTCAATCTGAGGCCTTAAAAAGAACCCCAAAACAAAACAAATAGGTGTCCAGGGTAGGATCAATTTTCTTTGTCCGAGATGATCAGTTCTGTGTTAGGGGTACGGTCTATTTCGAATTGCCTGTTGCCTACAAAATTCTAAACAAGAAGAGGAAATCTTTTTGGCTCTTAACCTAGTAACGTTATTGTGAAACACTAAGATTTTTAATCAATTTTAAAGTTTTAATAAGATTACTTATGTTAATCACTAGCTGACTTCAGAGTGAAAAGCCATTTAATATCAATTCCACAAAACTGGAAACTGAATTTTTTAAAATTATTTTTTAATATCCAAGATATTCTAATGGAAGAGGGGTGTAGGCAGTTAAGAGACAATACGAGACGAAAAGTAGAAGCTTACCTAAACTAAACTCTACACAAAAGTGTCTCTATAAGAAAATGATTTTAAATATTTAAAAAGTTACCTTAACTATGAGAACCAGATTCAGAGCTTCTGTACAAAAAGGCTAAGCTAAAAAAAAACCACCAAAACAACACCAAAACCAGCAACCCCAAACCATTTGAGGCCATATATTCAGTTGAGGCAGTATATTTTACTTAGATGAACACATCTCAAATTTTGAGGTTAAAAAAAAAAGATAATCTTTCAAGTCAGTTCTGCCTTGGAAGTATTATAGATACCTGAAACCATATGATTTTTAGTTTTTTACACTGGAGAAGAACAAGTACAATAAACACTTTTGTTCAGGCACTTTCCTTTTTTTTTTTTTTCTTTCCTAATTACTTTTGGTTTCAGTTTTGTAGTAGGTGCATTGAAGTATATTGTTCTTTTCACCTGCTTCAAAACTGAAAATGTGAAAAACAAAGTTGGAGGACATGAGGTCTGCTAAATATTTAAGAACTTTGAGGTGAATTTTTAAAGGGGTTTTCAGACAATGCACAGCTGCTAAACAGATTTCAGCTAGGTACAAGACCTGGCTGACACAGGTGCAAGGTATATGAAAGGGTAGGGCAGTCTCCAAGAAAGTCAGCATTATTACCTGTCTTTGTACCTGGAAACCACACGTATAAGGCTACCTCGTTTGTACTAGTTTTTTTGCTTATCTGATCCTCAGGGAAGAGATTCTGCCCATTATCCAGTGGAAAAAAAAAAAAAATCTTTCTTTTATTAATTTCTTTGTTTTTTTTATTTGCTGGCTTAGTGTTTTGCCCATTTAACATGCCGAGCGTTCTCACTAAGAGGTGAGATGAGTGCTTTTTGGAGGTAACAAGCTGCTGAATTGGTTCAACCTTTCTGATCAAACCGCAAGCTAACTCTAACTTCATGTTGCAAAAGAAATGAAACAAATAAGCTAAAAGACAGTTACACAACATTTTTAACTCTAAGAACTTAATGTCATGACCTCTCACATATGCCACTAATTCTGAATCTATTTGCAGCTTTAGTCACAATTAGTGTCTATCCATCTGTTTTGGTCATTAATTATGATGATGTGTTAAGGAGCAATCATACTATAACTAATTCTCTACAGAATTTCAATATTGTCACTAGAAGTATGGAAGACTGCTAGTGTGATTTTTTTTTTAAAAAATTATATATAAACATTGCTACTGGACTGTCTAATTGTTTCACTAGAAGCCACAGAATAGAATCTACATTTGTGGATGTATCCGTTTATAAATTACAGCCATAATTAAAGCTGAAGATCACATTTAAAACAGTTCTTATTAAACAGGAAAAGTAGTACAAAACCACAAAAAATTACAGATATCAAAAGAACTTAAATTGTCCAATAAGATGAAACTATTTTCAAAATATTATTTGAGAGGCAACGTTTTTTTTAATTAATATCTTTCAGGATTCAGTAACAGTTTTCCTGTTACTAGAATTCAAATATTCTAGAGCTTTATAGACATTACAGTATTTATATAACTATACAAAGGGAAAAAATACCAAAACTATTTTAAAAGAAAATGTATCTTTTCACAGCCCCCACACCACCCCCAGTAATCTTAAAATTAAAAAAACACTCCAAATTTAACCATTGCAGTGAACTGGATCTTTGGGGGACAAAGTCACTTAAGTTGGCATGGTTCTGAAGAACTTCACACCTGTGCCTATGTTGCAAATATCAGGGATTTAAAAAAAAAATTTGAATTATTTCCACAATTTATTTTGAATATGGTTTTTGGTTTTTTTCAACAATTTCACTAAATAGCAAATATTTAGCTGCAGAACAGTTTATTTTAAATACTTTTGTCAGCTTTTAAAATTGAACGTATTGCTAATACTAACTATAAAAACATGATCTAACTACCTTTACATTACCTTAAAAGTATAGAAAAACTCTTCTACTGCTAAGATGTTCTACATGTCACTCCTGCAAATGCTTTTCCTTGATTTTAATTAGAACAGTGAAAATCTGGAGATGTCTTTTCAACAGAAGACTGAAACAAAGACAGCTAACTCTTCATAAAATCAGGCTGGATAACCTAAGAGATAATACACCATTTCTACAATGGGGCATTTTACTGAATGCTTTAGAGGTTTTTTCCAGGTCTATATTCCTAAAGCTTTTGAAACCTTTAAATTGGCCATGTAATATCCAGTGCAGACAACATGTCCTCAAATCCAAATGCAAGGTTAAGGAAAAAAAAACAAACACAGATATACTGTGCATTTTCGCCTTCTCTGTACAGAAGATTCTTATTGTGGTGGAGTCAAGGGAGGGAGTATATCAGAGATGTGTTTCACGGCAGCGTTTTGCACTGCAAAGGGTAGATGAAAAGACATGTAGAGAGTTGAATAAAGACACAGGACTAACCAGCTGGGAGATAATAACGTATCACCTGCTTAAAGACAAAGAGAAGGGCAACAGCAGCAAGAAATTAGTACAGCAAGAAGAAACTACAGAAAATTCAGTAGAGAAACAATCTGAAGTAATTTACTTACTTCTTGCTCGTCTGAGTAGTTTTACGAATAAGTGACATTGTATAATCTTCATTCATACACATGGTATGTTCACTAATGCCAAAGTGTTCAAGTTTTGGTGTTACACACTCATAATCATCCATCTTTAGCATACATTTTGGTGTTTTGGGCAAAATACAGGGGGCCTGTGTTTTTAGTGGAGTCTTGTTCTTTGAATTTTCTTGATTGGCATTTGTTGCTTGTTGTGCTTTTACTGCACTCCAAGGCCTGGAGAAAGCATATTGTGAAAGACCAAAATCAGAAAGCTGGGGGTTACGCAGGGGGTCTTTGGGCACCAGCGGCTTCTCGGTACAAGAAGGAAGATGAGGTACATCGTCTGCTTTTTCTTCATCAGATTTATTCTGGACAGACACTGTTGAATCACTTTTATCTTCTTCCTTCTCTTCTGTTTGAGAAAAGTAATTAAAAAAAAATTATGTCAGAAGTTTCTGGTTTAAGAATTTATAAAGTAAGTTGGGACTCCCCCCATCAGTATTCAAAATTTTTTATTTATTATTGTAAAAAATAGATTTCGTCTTTCATTTTAAAGCACTGAACCTGAAGCTACAACAGATATCAAAAGCTCATATCAGGCTAAGCTATATTTATAATACAGGTCACACATGTACTGAATTTCGCTCTATTAGTAAACATTATTTCTAGGAAAAATGAAATGGAAATATTTTTACACAAGTGTATTTTTAATAGAATTCATCTCCCTGCATGGAGCAGGCAAGAAGTGTTAATCTTAAATACATTTATTTGTTTTCATCTCAGTGCATGAGGGGCAATTCATTAAAAATGTACAACATAAGTGACAATGAAAACAAAATCTGTATAGAACTGAAAATGTTTTTGGGGAAAAAGCAAAGGCTGTACACAGTACTCGATGCTCATTCTTCAGAAAAACAATATTGTTTTTCTGAAAGGTTATGAAGCAGCAACTAAAAACTTGTGAAAGAAGGTAGCTTTCTAGAGAACAAGAGCCCACTGCAGAAAAAAGCAAACATGTAATTTGTACGTTTCTGTAGTTCAACTGAAACACCCTGAAACGTTTCTGAATTTCTGCATGATGTAAGAAGCAGAGGGGGCGATGTTAAAACAACATGGGAGAGGCATTACTTTATGTGTATTAGTACTACATATTCAGATACACTTAGCTTAAAAATACATCTTAAAAAATAAAATTAACCTCGTAGCCCTGTCTGGAGGACAGGAAGGAAAGTACCATAAAATCAGAGCTTTCTGCCATATCTTAGTAAAAGAGTTGTAGTAGCTTAACTCAGAGGTGAGTAAGGCCCACAACCACAATTTTGTTTTGTGTAATGACTGATAACCCTCAGGGGAAGGTTAAGGTGTGTGCTGCCAAAGGCTTCCTGAAGGTTGATTGGGCCCTTGATACCAAAAGGGGTATGTGCAGTACTGACAGTTGTAGGGTTTTACGCTCATTTGGCACACCTGGACTTTTCACACAGGTGCGTGCGCACTTTCTGGCTGGATTAAGGACCTCTCCTATGTCCGATGATCAAGCTACTACTGCTTGCCACATGTCACCTAATCCCTGTACATGCTTCTCTTGTCCCATTTGTGCTGTGGAGCACATTATCTTAGTATTTTCTCTATAGTGATTTAAGTTAATGGAATCACCACATATGAATACGAACTAATTTAGATATATCTACAATAGTTTCCCATGCATGAGAAGCTGAAGCAGCGTAATCCTCTGGGTTATGAAAACATGTTTGCTAACATGTTTTCCAAATACAACTATTCCTGGAGGGAAAAAAACCAAAACCAAACCAACCAAAAAAACCCCACACGCTAACTTAAAAGCAAGCCAGGAGATCCAAGTTTTTGTATTTTGGTTTATTCTTATGACACCAATCACAACAGAATTTTTTACCCTCTGGATATTATTGCAAAGCAAGTAACATAGATGTACTTGATCTCTTAATTAAAAGAGAGATACACATAGCTAAAGAGAAACATTTGAGAAAATCACATTTGTCTTCACATACGGTATTGCCAAGAAATATTACCTGTAGAGTCTTTGACATGTGGTTTGTAGCCGTATTTCTGGAACAGCTCTTTTATTTTTCCAAGATCTGCTGCATTTCTTTGCATCAATATTTCACTTGCCTTCATAAACTCATGAATTGCTTGTTTTTCAGAGCAACTCTTACCAAGACTGGCATTAACATCTTCCTTTGGGGGCAGGGAAACACAGAAATATTGGTTTTCAAATCACCACATGGTAGTTGTTTACACATTAAGTGTTTTGGGAATAAGTATTGAACTTCAATTCACATGAGGATAAGCAGCAAATTTAGGTCTCACCTATACCTGAAAACTAGGTTACAAAATGTCAGGAACATGTAGGGCATCAGTGTACAAAAACTTAGAAAAGTTAAACTAAGATGACAGTTCACAGTATGATAACTACTTATTGGCAACCTCTCAAACAAAAATATATGCTTTTACTCCATAAAAATGAGATAACAGCAATTAGTTTCGACACTTACTCCTCACGTACAAAGAATTAGTGCAGAGTTGATGGTAAACCTCAAGTTTATATCCTAGCTTACCTCTCAATTATTTGTACACTTGCTCATTTCTATAACCCATTTTTCCTACTTCTAACAAAGAAATAAAGAACATTATTCACAAGTTTAACTGAATGGCTGAAGGTAATGAAACTTCCGTGAAGATTTTTCTTTATTCTAAGTGCTAGTCAATGAACACAAACAAGCATACCTCTTCCGCAGGGAGCTGCTGCTCCTGAATCCTGCTCCCCTACAACTACACCTTGGCACAGCTACAACTTCCCTGTTACCTTTGTCCCCTGCTGATCTGAGCGACAACAGCAACTGCAAACTAATAAGCACTGTTAAACCTACTTTAAGTCACCCACAAGTTTTCGGGCACTACCTCAACATCTACAGCCATTATGAGGACTTAGATGTAAATGAATAAAAAGAAGGGTCAGAACTGCTGACTAACAAAGTTGTATTGTGGCTTAACGGTCAAAACAGAACCATAAGTTTACGGAACACCCCCTCCCCTAGTTTTTCAAGGAGGAAGTGAGTTAAGATGTTACCTTCAGAGTCTTGATTTCACAATGGAGGTCATGTAAGACTCTTATTGGAGATTCATCCTCATAGTCTTTGATATGCATGTTCACATAAAAATGTTTGGAAAGGGAAAAAGGGGGTATCAGTATTTTAGCACAAAAGTACATTCTACGTCAGAACGTAATCTCCTGTATTAGAGATGTTGGAGTCATATGTTAGAGAAAGAGTCATAGAGAAAACCAAAGAGAAACTAGTTCCTATTGGGTACCTTGCACAGAGTAAGATTGCAATTTGCACAGTATGTTAAACCACACAAAGAATCTGCACAGGCTTCCATTTTACCGTTGCAGCTAATATTGTAGAAATGAACATATAGCAGATGTTGGTACAACAGGTAGGTCCCTGGGCTGTCAAGGATTATTTATACTAGGTTTTTATCCTCAAAAAGATTGAACTTGAAATAATAATAAAAATTGAAAAAAGCGCGTATAGACACCACTGAAAAACATACACCAACAAAAAGCTGAATTCTTCTTCCTTATTTGCACGTGGGCAGACGTTAGTATTGTTCACTTACACATGCAGCAGTCATTACTTCTTGCACTGGAAATCAAGGTAATGCAAATAGCGTAAAGGAGGACACCTGCTACGTGACAAGACACAGCACAGAGATAAATGCAATTAGAAGCTTGAGCTATCTGTACAGAGGGAGAACAAGCCCTGCAAATGCGTGTCCCTGTCTCAGTCCATGAAAAGGAGTAAAAGCAAGAATGTGATTCCCGTTTCATTCCGTTTCTCCCTGTGACAAAAGCTCACCTCCACACCCACAAAGGAGCTCAGAGAGACGACAGAAGCCCAGATAATACCCTGCCGAGGTACTCCCAGGCCCACCCCCGGACGCATCAGCCCACCAAAGGCCCATCTCCGCATGCCCAGAGGAGCACACGGGGAAAACCGCAGGCGGGAACCCAAATCATCAAGGACTCCTGGGGAACAATGGCTACCCCCCTACCCCCGGCTATCCCAGCAGGGCCATCGGCCTCAGAGCCCAGGCGTGACGCCCATCACCACGAGTCACTGGGAGCATCCCTCCAGATCACCTTCCCAACTCGAGGTCCTGCTGCCTGGGGCTGGGACGGACACGCCAGCAGGAGCCCCGGAGCAGGGCTGCGGCCCTAGGAGCGGAGAGGCCTCGGCGGACTCGGCGGCCGCGGGGAGGAGAGGAGGCGAGCCCTGCGCGTACCCGGGTCCTCTCCGCGTAGGGCCCGCTCGAGCTGCTTCGCCTCCTTGTCTAGCGTGAGGGCTAGGGCGCGCAGCTTACCGAAGAAGTCCCTGGAAACATCCATCGCCCGCGCGGCAGGGGAGCACCAGAGGGGCAGCGCCC
>NW_009597545.1:26582-26787 GCF_000690535.1 Cariama cristata | reverse complement strand
AAAACCAAACAAACAAAAAAAGAAAAAACGGGCGAGGCGACTGACTTTCTGTCACCCCGCCGCGGGAGCGTCACCCGGTCCGTGCGAGGGCACGGGTGCAGGTGCGAGCGATGGCTGGGGGCGGCTGGCTCCCTGCCTGGGAAATCAGAGGTCCTGGGGATCCTTGTCCGTGGGAATCGTGCTGAGCTGCTGGTGGGAGCTTGTC
>NW_009597545.1:10778-26572 GCF_000690535.1 Cariama cristata | reverse complement strand
AGCCTTACTGAGAGAATTGCAGAGCTGATTTTGCTCAGGCAAAATAAATTTTCATTCCAATCTTTTTTCATAACAAAAGTATCCCCGAGTATATTTTTTGTGTGTCTTGGCTTATAAACTGGCAAAAGTGCCTTTCCGAAAGCCGATGTTTATGCAGCGCTCTGAGCCTCTGACCCTTTGGAACGCAGCTGTACATGTGGCACTGTGGTTATCGGTAGCGGGGGGGGAACCTGGCTAAGCTCTGGCTGGAGCGCAATGGGATGTTTTTTATCTTGTCATTCATGTAAAACCGATACTATCCATGTGCTATAATCTGGGAAAGTCTTGATGACTTTCTTCCCCTCAAGATGTATCTTTTTTTAAAACGAGATACTGAAGGTGAAACGAAACAACTCGCTAGCCAGCCTTTTAAGCTAGGAAGAAAGAGATACAAGGCAACCTCGTCTCTTTATCTGTTTTCTTTGCACGTATGCAAATCTGTGCTGTTGGAATTATTTCCTGATTTCACATATGCAGACAGCATCCTCTGTGCTGGGTTCCTTAATTATACACTTTTGCATTTTCAGTAGTTGTGCTGCATCATAAGCAATTCAGTTATAATGACATCTTTTGATTTTTCTGATTTATGCATGAGTTATTAAATGGTTTGACTTGTCTTTCCCCTCTTTCACAGCGTGCTTATTACTTTTCCTCAAAGTCATCTGCAAAATGACGTTGTACAAACAACTGTGTAGTTGCTCATAGGGTCAAGAAAGTGGGGAGCATATGTATACAATCTGAAGAGAGAGCCTCTATTCTAGAGAGTTTACGCTCTAAGCAGAGAACATAGAAAGAGAATGTTAGCTAATGGAGTAATCGAGTGGGGTGATTTACAGACTGGCATCACTTTATGTTTGCTGATTTCCCTGTAGTCGGATTAAGCACATAATGGAAGTTCTGGAGAGGCAGTTGGAGGAGGAGGAATTTCAGGCTACCCGGCTGTCAGGTGTATGCAAAATGAAGAACTGAAATTTAGAGTTATGCAAATAGAAGGTAATAAAATCAAACAGTTGTTATGTTAGAGATAAGGTTTGGATTGCTGGCCTTTTGAATAAATTAGATTATTCAAGCATGGACTGTTTTTAGCATTGTTTAAAATATATGTTGAGTAGATGCTGCGATCCTTGACCTTTACAGTAAAAACAAAGCTTTTTAAAACAGTCTAGAGGATACTGAGGGCACTATTGTGGTGCTTATAGTGGTCTATCAGGAAAGAATGTTGTCAACAGAATGATAAATAGTTATATAGCTGTCAGCTCTTCCTCTCAGCTTGTTGCTTGCTCTACTGTTTGCAGGTAACTCCACGAGCTCGCGTGTCCATGAAGGCAGTAAATTGTCACAGCAGCACCGTGTGCTGACTGGAAAATTGTTTAGCACAGAGCATTGGGTTGCTTAGCAACAACCTTCCCTTACTTCATTTGTGTTTTTATTTTAATAGGACCAGTATTCTGTATTTATTTAACTGCAGGTTACTAATTTGCTTTCCCATTAATAGTGCAAACAAGAAGGAGAAATAATTCATTTAGGACTGTTTTGCTCTCCTCATGTTATCTTAGCACAGCGCTTTAAGGTCATGAGATGCTTTAGAAGCTGTTGGGTTTGGAAACCAGGGGGGAAAGCCAGCTGAAGTGGGCAGTGGTGGTGACAGATCCCATGGTAGTTTGGTTGGGATGTAGCTTTTCAGTATGTTTATCCTTGCATCTCCCTGGAGGTTGGAGAGGTGGCAGCTGGTGAAGGTAATATACTGAATAACTGGCTTGGAGTCAGTGATGCTGAAATTCTGTATGGCAGAAAATATAACCTCAATCCTAGCCTCCCACGCTAATATTTTGACCTCTCATTTTATAAAACCATCAGCCAACCTTCATATATATTCTGGTGCCATTCCTGATCTCCTAGAAATGTTCAATGACCTTGTGTTCCTGTAGAGGTGTCTTTGGCTGCTAAGCGGGTGGCCTTTCTTGTATTACTAACTCATCTCTGCGGTCTCCGAGTGTTGGGGATTTTGCTGCCGTGCAGGTGATCTAGCTCTTCAGCCTATGCTGAATTCCTTGTTGGTTCTTGGTTTCAGAAAACAGCGCAGGAAACCAGCAGCAGCGTTTAGGAAAAGCTGGAAAGCCTATATGCTCTCTGATGAGCCTCAGTAAAGAGGTCTGGTCAAGATGGGTACGTGGCAGCAGTAAAACAGCAAGTCCTGAGAAGTCTTTGTGGATTGTGGAGCCCTTTGGAAAGGGTTTGTGCAGCTCGGTGCTGTTGCTTTCGTTTTGTTGGCAGCTTTATGCAGGCTTGTACTGGAAACGTGAACTGTGCGGAGGCTATCGAGACTTCTTGTTGTGCTTCTGACTTTAGAAATAAAAATTGAAATTTGGAACATTTGTGCTGTGGTGAATTTGAATTTTTATTTTTAGGAAAGTGCCATAAAAAATATCAAGTCAATCAGTTTTGGATTTCACCTCGCTTCCACTGCTTTATCCTCAAACTTATCCCTCAAGCAGGGAAAACAGTGCCTAAGAGAGCAATCCAAGTACCCCGATTCCTGCCTGGGCTAGAGAGTCATGCTCAAAGGTGAATAATCAAGTTACAAAATTAATTTTTATTTGTTCTGTATTTTTCGTATGGCTTATAGTAATGTGTCAGTGTACATGCTGATGCAGTCAGCAGGCTTGGTGTCACAAAAGAATTCCTCATCGTTCTTAGAGTTAGCAAGTTTAATTTATGATGGATTTTGTAAATTGATTGTTGAAAACCCATCTGATACGCTGCAGGGTAATTTTTGGAGGTGAGTCATAATTGTTAGCATTTCATCTTTGCAAGCTTTTTGTTTAGACACCATTTATTTTAGAGAATTATTAATTACTAAGATTTATGAGCAGCATTGTAAAGACAGTAGAGTATAACTGGATTTCCTAACCGAACGATAAGTAGCATATTGAGATTAATGGGTGGAGAATAATATGGTATGTACTTTTTATGCACAAATAACAGAGGCAGTGAGGATGAGATCACTGGCACTGTAGTACTGCCTTGGCTGTGCAGTTAGCGTGGATATGTACTGATACTCAGTGAAGTAGCAGTGGTCTGTGAACCACAGCCTATGGCTTTCTAGGGAATGAGGAGCTGAATGACCTGTGCAGTATTTGTCCTATGTAAGTATTTCAGTGTATTCTGCATTTAGCTTAATTAATTGTCAGAAATTCCTGATTTCAAAGTTATTTTAAATTGGAAATGTGAACTTCCTCACCTTTTTGAAATTTAACTAGAATGTTTCAACAGGAAACCAGCCGTCTTGTTTTAATGTTAAATGAGATTCTGTGACTTAATTCTGGTGGCAGCTGTTTCCAGTACTTGTATGGTAAATATATATCTACTCTGCAAGCTCATCTGTCTGGTGTGTTTTTTAAAATTCAAGTGTGGAATCTGGCAGGCATTTCTGCTCTGGAACATTAAGCGCTTTTGTTTATCCAGGTTCAAAAAAAGTATCCAAATCTTAACTAATTCTGGAAACCTGGAAAATAGTACAGGGTTGCAAAGAAAAGAATCTTAACTCTAAAACATGAAGAGGCTCTTTTTTGCTTTCAGATGTTTAACTGTGTATGTGGGTTGCTGCAGTATTGAAATTGTGTTTGGGCTGGGGGGAACCACAATATGACTGACTTAAATAAACGATACGCTGTTGGCAAGTGTGTTAGTGATTTTAATTTTTTGGTTTTTAAGAAGTCGTGGTTGGCTGTGGCATGCATTATCTAGTATATTCTGCTCAGATGGGTTTCACTTCAAAATTTATAGTATCCTTTCAGAATGTCCATTTTGTGGCAACGGTATGAACAACCTGTAGCAGTAACTTTCTTGATGGAGCTCTTACGGCACTGGAAATCTCACAGTATTCTGTCTCTTTACGTTCCCATGTAAAGCAGAAATCTGATGATGCTCTTGCCAGCATTTACTGTTTGAAGAGTTATTCACCATTTTAATTTTTTTTTTCTTCAAACGAGTAAAACTTAATTCAGCTATACCAACAAACAAATACATAAAAAGCACCATTAGCCTATCAAGTTTTATTTTCCTGATTGGTGAACTATTTTATAATAAAATTACCCTTCATTCCATCTTTGTGACCAGCTGTGGCCGCTCACCTGAGCGGTATATGTACGAATAGTTCTGTTACTAAAATTAACTGCAGAAACTTTCATAGATTAACTCTGCTTGAGAAATAGCACAGTGACCTATGATGAAAGGGGCTGTTGGTGTCTTTGCTGTAAGCTAAAGTTTAAGTTGGTGTCAATTGTCAAGTGAAACTGAGTTACTATGTAATGGATGCTTCCGCTTTTGGTCTGCTTGCTTGTACTACTGCCAGAGGTGTGGGAGAGTGCTCCTCCTTGGTCAGCTTGCTTTTGGGTGTTTCTGAAGATAGAAATAGTATTGTGTTTGAATTTCAGTCCAAGAGGATGGATTGTGCTCAGGCACTGGAATGCTTAGTGGTTGCGAGGCTACTGTAAAACAAAACAAAGATCTAAGTGTTGATAGCAAAATACGACCAAATTCACATCCCCTGCAGCAGTGATACTGTCACTTACACCTGATGGTTTAAAAAAAAAAAAAGATTACTTTTATGGCCAAATTCCAAGGAAAGAGATTCCCAGAAACATCTCTTATTTTCAGAAGTGATACACAACACTGACTTTCTAAAGGGTTTGTTGTTTTTTTTTAATTTCAGGTCCTGTTCAAAATCCGCTGATGCATTCATCAGATGGCCAGGGATATAGCTCTTCGGTTCCAGGATCGTATTCGCATCAGACACTGGCGAAGGTTCCTCCCCATCAGCCTTCTGGACAGTACAACTATAGTGGCTCTCAGAATGTTTCTCAATTAAACAATTATCAAGGACCTGGTCAGACTCTCAATAGACCACCAGTGGCACCTTTCTCCGGGTCACCAGTACAACAAACGGGTCCTGTTCCACAAGTGCTGCTGCCTGCATTGCAAAACTCAGCTTCTGTATCATCTGCTAGTAGCTTTCCTTCTGGAGCTAGCCCACCAGTGCTTTCTAACTGGCAGTACAGCCAGACTCCTGCGTGTCAGCCAGCTGGGTCTCAAACAAGCCATTTTGCTCACATGACAGGGACAGGGTCAGTTCAACCACCGTTGTCGTTATCAGGAAATACAAATCCTCCAGGAAATTACCAATACGCTGCTTCTCCGGGAGGTCCTCCGCTTCAGAACAGCTATATGAAGCCAGGTAACCATAACTTTTTGCCAATGCCCATTTCTCAGCATTCCTTTTTAAAAAAAGAATATAGAATTGACTCTGCAGCAGCATTTTACTTGTGGAATGAGGTTGTCAAAGCAGATACTTTGAGAAAATGCATATCGCAAATACTGGGGTGATTTCTTTGGCTTAGAAATGGAAGTTCTGTGCGCAGGTCAGGCATTTCAGTTTGCTTGGGTGACTGAAGCAGGCAACCCTTGAATGGGGTTGTTTTGGGAAGTTGTGTCCAGGTAATGCTGTTCTGTGACCTTCACCATTCCTTGGGGTGGCTGTTGGAGCATTGGCATGCTTCAGTCAAGTTCTGGACTTCATGGTTGAAAACTGTAGTTCTGTTAGTGAGTGTGGTCTTTTGCAGTTTAGAACAGTTCAAAACTTCTTAACCTTTCTGTTAATCACTTGATTCAGGTAATTCTCTGAACAGCCTCAGTAAGGTTGATGCAAAAAACTGAAAAGCATTCTGTGCCATTGAAATAGAAGCCAGTTAAATGGAAAGCTTCCTTCCTCCAAACTTGGAATTTTCACTATCTAATAATAATTGTCAGTCCTTAGAAAGTACTCTGAAAGCATTTGTATGGGGCTGTACTATAACTTTAAAGTCCAGACTTAGTAACTGTAGTTGGGGTGCTTTCTGTACCTCTTGAAATTCTTACCAACAACAGCAACAAAAAACTGAAAGAGATCATGGATAATAGCTACAGGATCCCAGTATGAGAAAAGCATGACAGAAACAATTTGAAGCTGTGAAACCTCCTACACACATGTTAGGATTCCTATATCTCGTGCTGCTTATCATTTGAATAAGAAGAATATTTAGAGTTCAATCTGTGTGTTTTCGTAACAGAACTTTTGTGACTTTTTCAGCTGGGTTAAACTCCTCCTAAAAATTAATCTGTTCACAGGATCTGCACCTCCACCAGTGACTCAGCCTTTAACTCCACCCCACCCTCCTGCAAGGCCGCCTTTAGGGCCTCTGCCAGTTGGTGGTCCGCCTTTAATTAGGCCATCAACACTGATAGCAGGACCACCTAATACACAATCTCTGCTAAATTCAGCTGCAAATCGAGAAGGTAAGAAATAATTTGCTCTTTTTGTTGAATTTGACCATTACAGCTTGTTCTAACATGTAACTTTTAAAGTCAAGTACATTGTCTATTAGACACTCAAATAGTAAAATTGATACTAATGCAGCAGAATTTTATCTAAAAGGAGCAGGTAGAGACTTGGAAGGAAGTAAAATATTTCTTGTTGAGAGTTTTTAATAACATAAAAATAATTAACACTTCAAAATGGATTTCGAAGTGCTCTTTGACATGTCCATATCTCCCATAGTTGCCATCTCTTTCTTTTATTTTTAGTGACCTAAAGTGATATTGAAATTCTGATTTCTCTGCATCCTTGACTGCTCTGGAGGACATAATCTGTGTATAACTTCCCGTATTGTTTTATTCTGCAGGGAAGGCTAAAATGTGGACCTAGCAATTCCTTGCCTGTTTACATAGCTGTACCTTATTCTTCCCTTCTGTGTAAAATCACTGAAACAGATACTTTGGATTTGTTAATTTTCTGAAGTTTGTTTATAGAGGCTGTTAAGTGTCAGCTGTTGAAGACAGATATCTGACTTTCTCTGTCTCCTGTGGGCCCTGCACAAATATGCCATTGTTTAAGAACTCATCGGGGTTCTGTACCAAACAGACCTGCAGTTGTATTGCATTTAGTGTTCATGCTAGGTGGGGCCACGTGGTAGTTGGCAATTTTATTTTTACATACATAGTTTGCTGTGTAAAAGCTGTTGGCTCCTTGCATGTTCAGATTGACAGTTTCTTGTATGTGGTAGCAGTGTGAGTACAAGAATAGTATATTCAGATTTAGCTTAGTTTTGAACATATGAAATGCATTAGAAACTGCTTTTGCCTAGAAAGTCTTTTCTTCATAATGAAGAGGAAACATTTCCAGGGCCCTGGAGGGATAGAAATATTTAGTCTGTGAAGTAGGTTGACTGCTGCTTACTAGCAAGATTCAGCATGTAATGCAAGTTCCTTTCATTGGGTCATCTTTGAAAATTTTAATGATAATAAAAAGTAAACTGAGTACCTACTTCTCCTTAGCAATAGGTAATTGGTTTTGTACACTTAGCTAGCTTACAAAAAGCTTTGGGAGCATTCTCTCAATTTCAAGGTTTTTTTTTTTTATCTCAGCTGGAATTTTTATCTTGACTGGTATGCAGCCATATCAGAACTGCTGGTGTTTGGTGAGTGGTACTGGACTGAGTGTGTAAGTGAAGGGAATTTGGTGTTTCTATGAATTATTAGTGGAAAAAGTTCTTCAGGGAAGTTGGTACCTAAATTCCAAGGTGCTTTAAAAACTGTAGCTAGTCTACAGACACTTCCTCTGATGAGACGGAGGTGTCCCCTGACACTTTACTGCTTATCAGTTTGGAAGTTACGGAGAATATCTAATCTAAAGTAATCTTAAAAGATCATTCAACCAGAAGGGTAGGGACTTTTGTTTTCCTTGAAAAAAGATTATGGAGTTTTATGAATGTCTTTTGTTGAGGTCATGTCAGCAGGGGAAGTATGTGTGAGAAAGCGGCTAGGATGTGTATTTAATTGTTTCATCCTGCTGCAGAAACAAAGTAGATCCAAACTATGCTAATCTTAATAGTCATCTAGCAAGTAGGATTGCTTCGCAGTTACCTCATTACAACTTCTTAGTAACTCGTGAAAATTTTTACTGGGACCATCTGTCTTAATAGGCGATGCTACATCTGCTGCCAGTGATGGGTCTGTGGTGCAAAACAGCTACGATGCAATAGAAGGTGGTGGCCTCATGGGTAAGGCTTTGGAATTAAAAATGTTTATTATTATGTTAACTTTTTTTTGAAGAGTTTGGAAAAGACAGCAGTTTAGGCATTTATGTACAAACATCTATATTTGGTTCGAAGTCTATCTTGAAACTAAATATGAAATTTGAAGCATCGACAATAGGTATGTCTTTGCCTGTAAGTATGGTAAAGCAGTTCAGAGCATTTTGCAAAATTGACTGCAGTTGTCAGTTGTTTACACCTTAGAAATTAAACAACAAGTCTTCCTGCTTTATTAACACATTGAGGAAGCTGCTGTTCTTCAGCAATTAATTTTAAATATTTGTCTTCTCTGCCTGTAGCAACTCCACATCCTTCTCCTGCACCCCCAAACCTTAAGATGAATAGAAGTGTTGGGTATTCTTACCCTGCTTTACCTCCAGGCTACCAAAATACTTCTCCACCTGGAGCACCAGGAATGCAAACATCTGCTTTGCAATATCCCGATGGATCAAAACATTTCCACCAGGTAAAGATTGTCTGTTTTTTATCTTGGTACTGTCCATGGTGTGTGTGAGTAAAGGAAAGTGATGACTGGTGCATGTTGTGCCTTTGTGGGGTCCTGCTTCTATGGTTCACTGTTTGGTGTGTCATTTGTTCAATATGGTAGACATAGTCTGAAACCGATGCTTTTGCTGACGCCTTGGTACCAGGTTGGAAAAGCTGTGTGCCAGCTCTTTCTGAAGTGTTCTATCCTTGAATCTGTTCAGAACATTTCTCATAAAACTTTCAGCTGCTTTTGGCATGTTTTTCTTTCTTTAGGTTGCTATTGTTAGCTGAAGTATTTCAGGTTTTTTCCCTGAAATTTCAGTGTGAAATGATGAACACTTTTGCCAGCTGAGCCTCTGTATTTCAAGAGCTTTGTAGCAAATGTGTGCTAATTTTTATCTCTGTTATGTTAGATGCGTAAGTCCAAGTTTATGTAACAAGTAGTATTTCTAAATATATCATTGTAATACAATGACAGTTAATATACAAACAAAAGAAAATAAAATTGAAAGGGAAATATGTTTTGCTTTTTGAATGAACTGTGGGTTTCATCCAAATAATTGGTGTTGATTCCTGAAATTTTATTTGACTCTAGCCTGCCCTGGGCACTAGTCACTTAACTGCATCTATGGGTGGCCTGAGTCTACAGCAAGAAGGATTAAGACCTGTGAATCTTCTTCAAGAAAGAAATATTCTTCCTACGACCCTCTTGAAGGCTCCTGTCCCAAACTTGCATGAAGACATCCAGAAGCTCAATTGTAACCCTGAGTAAGATTATCCATTTGCTATAATTCATCAAAATAAATAGAGGTATAACTTCCTACTTGTAAACATAACTCTTCACAAAATACTTCCTTAATTTTGTGAGTAGAAAACATTGAAAATGGGCCTCACTGTGTTATGATAAAGGTGGTAAGTGGTTTAAACTTTGAAGTGAGGAAAATTATCTGTGTAGAAAGTATGAGGAAAAATACGTTGCTTGCAAGACAGCTATAGTAGGCACAATACAAAAACTTTACAATATAGCTGGCAATAAGTATGATTGAGAAAAGATATAAAATAGGAGTTAACTCGAGTGAGGTATACCAAAAAGCTTGCGAATGCAGGAACATGACTGTCCTCAGTATTGGAGTAACCTTTTAAAACAATGGAGTAAATGGAATGTCAAACAAGAGGCTGGCAGTTGGTTATTCAAGTCATCTCTCTGAGGAGACCAACCAAACTCTGAATAACCAGGTACTCCTGCTTTGCAAGTGTTGTATGATAGATAAAGGAAATAACAGCATCTTTGTAAAGCTGGTCATACAAACAAGCTGGACTGGATTTGCAAAAGTACTGTGCACATCTGCACTGTTTGGAAACCACTGAGTTCTGAAGTCCCTGAAATGACTATGGGGTTGTTTATTTTTGTGTGGTTTTAAGACAACTTTTTAAACTTTGCTGGTTCAAATTCGTATATAAGGCCACGTCAAAATGATATTCCAAAATAACATTGTATATAAATAGTATACAAAGATTTGGTGCAACTTTGAACATTGTTAGGCTTAACTTTGACTTGAGTGACTAAAATGACTCTCAATTCTGTGTAAAGAGCATGTGTATAAAATAACATAAGAACTCAAAGTATGTATTATGGGTCAAGCTCAAACTAAAACAGAACAACTTGACAGAGCTGGAGAAGATTCTTTATCTGGAAACAGAAATTCACCATCACCAGCTCTAGAAAAATATAAAAGATGCTCTACTACTGAAATCATCATTTCATTATCTGAAAGCCTCTGAAAATAACCCTTTGTCCTTCATGTAGGTTGTTCCGCTGTACCCTGACTAACATTCCTCAAACTCAGGCCTTATTGAATAAAGCCAAACTTCCTTTGGGGCTCCTGCTTCATCCCTTCAAAGACTTATCGGTATGACAAATATTCAAAACTTTAAATGCTGAAATATCAACTATGCCTGTATTAAAGTCCAGAGCTGGACAATGAATTCTAAAAGAAGGGCAAGTATGTTGGCTAATCTTGGCCCAGAAAAATTACCCTGGTAATTGACATTTCCCTGTTCCATACAGATCACTGTAATTTTTCTGATTTTTTTTTTTCTCCCTACCATTTTAAAACTTTCAAGCCTCACTTATTAATCAACAAAACCTCCCAAAACTCAAAAAACCGGAACCTTAGAGGCAGCACAGCACTCAGAACTGTGACAGAAGGCAGCAACACATCTAAATTCCAGTATTGCTTAGATAGCTTTATCTTGTCACTTACCAGTTGTAGTTATTCATTTCCTATACCAAACCTAATACTAAAACTAAACTTAATTAAGAATTAACAAAGTTAAAGAGGTTTGGATATCCTCAGATAGCCAGGAGACTTTATGAATTTAGCAGCGCCTCTTTTGGACATTTCTATTTTTTACAGTTTAAATAATCTTTCAAAGATGTGGGCTTTTTTCTGTTTTTTCATCTGTATTGGGTGCAGGACTTGGTCTTAAACCATCAGTGTAAAATTGAAGACTAGAGGCTTGAAAAGGGAACCTATGCAGTCAAATAGGTTAGAGCTCAGTTCTGACCAGTTGTCTTATTAAGGAATTGTAGGGGTGCTGTGAGGATGCAGAAATACTTCTTCCTTCGGTAAGTATGCTTTGACTAGCTAACCAGGAAGCACAGCGTAGATGATGTTGTTATCATAGATGAATAACTGTAGTGTGGTGATGCTTTAAAACAGGAAGCTTTTCTTTTCCAGCAATTGCCAGTGGTCACTTCGAGTACCATTGTGAGATGTCGTTCCTGCCGGACATACATTAACCCTTTTGTCAGCTTTCTAGACCAAAGGAGGTGGAAATGCAATTTGTGTTATAGAGTGAATGATGGTAGGTTTTAAATGTGCTTATTGCTTTAAACTGTTAAGGTTAACCTTTCTCACCTTGGCCTTTGAGACTGTAATATTGTTGGCCATATCAGTACTAGGGGTTGTCATCAGTCATGCTGGGGCTGTGAGACATGAGAAATGTTTCCTGTGGGCAAAACCAGTGGTGTCACTAATGAAGCACGGTAAGTCTGACCTGGTCTCCCAAGGTACCCTAGCAGGTGAGAAAGTAGCTGCCTTACCTAAAGTAGTTCTCCAAGAAGCATTGCCCAACAGGCACAAAAGAGTTGATGTATTTGTTTTAAAATGCAGCACAGCTAATACTAGTGGGAAGTAATAACATATAAACTTATCTGCATAGTTCCTGAAGAATTCATGTATAATCCTGTGACAAGAGTTTATGGAGAACCTCATAAAAGACCTGAAGTCCAGAATGCTACTATTGAGTTTATGGCTCCATCTGAATACATGGTAAGGCCTTATTTACTTTTAGTTATTCTCTCCCTTTGTTTTATTTCCAGAGGGATGTCAGAAAAAGACTTGTTATAGAGGATGCTGTCCAGCTCAGTAGAATAGTTGCTGCCTCAAGGAGTGTATCTGAGAACTCCTGGGAAGAACTTCAGATAGTTCTTCATTTCTAAACATTTATGATGTCAAAGTTCTTCTGTACTTAGAATATGTAGGTGTTTGTAGGTCTTCTGGAAGAAAACTATAATTCTGGAATTACCCAGTAAGAGACAAATGCATTCAGAAGTTTTAGCAATCATCTACGTGCTGCTTTATAGAGTTTAAGCTTGCAGTGGAATGACTAAACCAACTCTAATAAATGTCATTTTGCAAATTAAAGTTAATTTTTTCTTTGCTCAGCTACGCCCACCTCAACCACCTGTGTACCTCTTTGTGTTTGATGTCTCTCATAATGCAGTAGAGACAGGATACTTGAATACAGTCTGCCAGACCTTGTTAGACAATCTTGACTTGTAAGTACCTTTTTCTTAGAATCTCTTTTCATTCATCATCTATTTTCCTTCCTCTTATGAAACTTGTGATAGACATCAACATGCCAGTACTTCCTGTCTATAAGACAAATTTCCTAGCGTTGGCTAGCAATGGCCAGTGTTGTATTAAAATGTAGTGTAAAGCTGTAGTCTTTTTCCCATCACAGCTGCACCAGTAGAAAATGTAATTTTGAGGCTTTTTTCTCATCTGGCTCTTTCCTATCTGCTTTACCAATCCTGAAAAGGAATAAACATCATGTTTATGATGTCTTTTGAACTGTATTTTTTAAAAACTCAAATTTAGATAAGTATTTGCTCAAAGGAATGCATACATCTAATAAACGTTTGACAAAATACATGCTGTTTGAACTTATATAAATGCTGCTTGGTATTTTGCAGCTTGCTTCTTCCTTTTCTTCCATTTCTTATTACCCTCTTAAAAATGTCTTGAGTGTCTGCTAGGTGACTCTACTATGAGCTTCTTTTATATGGTTTTTTTTTTGGTTTTGATTTTTTTTTTTTCCCCTCCAAAATGACTTAGTCAAGCTGTTCCAGTGTAGCTGTTAAGCTAACTACTTGGTAACAACCATGGACAGGTGCAGTGGAAGTTTAAAAAAAAAAAAAAAAAAAAAGCCTGCAGACATGAAATTTCATCTTGCTGAACACCATATGTCTCATTTTTAGGCTTCCTGGGAACACTAGAACAAAAATAGGCTTCATTACATTTGACAGCACAATCCATTTCTACAGTCTTCAGGAAGGTCTCTCTCAGCCTCAGATGCTTATAGTTTCAGATATTGAAGGTATGCAGAAATAAATTCTGTGATTACTATCTACTAATGACTGCTGGCTTTGACAGCCTTTTTAAAAAATATATCTGGTGGGAGTTTCTACATCAGATTATTAGTTTCTCTAGTAATGGCTTTAGAAGCAGCATGTGTCTGTATTCGTTTGTGAAGCCTCTGATGTCTGAGCAATGCTGTGGCTGTTCATGACTCAAAACATGAAGACAACCTTCCTAACTTGTGGTTTAATTTGTACAATTATCTAGATTGCTCTTATGGTCCTAAATACTGATGCTTGGTAAATTGCTGTAGATTCTGTGGTGACTGATGCTTAGTGCTTGTTCTTCTGCCTTTAGTTTCAAGTCACCTTTCACTGTATGTTATAGGGCAGGGCAGAATGAACACTAGAAAATCTTCGCTATGTGTTTTTACTTAATAGTCTTGATTATCCTTCAACCCTGTCGATTGCTGCTCTGATATGGCGTTCTAGCCACAGGTATGCTATGAGGAAAAAAAAGGAATCCACATAATTACGTTTAAATGGGTTTACACACTGATACTGTATTCTTTTTTTCGATAGAAATATAATGGTTGGCAAACAGAATTGGAGGAAGCTTGATGTGTTTTTAAAAAGTAACTTAAATATTTTTTGTTCCTTCCAGATGTATTTATACCAATGCCAGAAAACTTACTAGTAAATTTAAATGAAAATAAAGAGGTAAGAACTACTTTAAATAACTAGTGACATTCACATAGTTTGGGATATGCTTTATAATTTCTGGATTACTTAATGCTCTTTAACACCTACAGTCTAAATGCCAAGTTTGAGGTTGAAATTCATCTTTTAATTTTTTATCTTTTATCTTTTAATTTATCTATGTGACTGTAAACTTTTGCCAGCCTGAAACAAGACAGTACTTGACTTTGGCTAGGGTTTTTTCTTTACTACCTTAATATTAGAAGCATTAATACATGTTTATGTATCAACAATCAGCTCTATAAAGAAAACTCTGACGACTCCTAGTCTTAATACTTTTGTTTTCTCAATTGTAGCTAATTCAAGATCTGTTGCGGACCTTGCCACAGATGTTTACCAAGTCCCTGGAAACTCAGAGTGCTCTGGGGCCTGCATTACAGGCTGCCTTTAAACTGATGTCCCCCACTGGAGGTAGAATCTCTGTCTTCCAGACACAGCTTCCATCTGTGGGAATGGGAGCACTAAAGTCACGAGAAGAGCCAAACCAAAGAGCAACCGCAAAGGTTAGAAAAGCAAAAAAGTTGAGAGAACTGACTGCCCTGCTCTGTACATGTAGGTGGTTCTGGAATTGCCTGTTCTGCTTAACTTTTGTGGTTCTCTTGTTGAGCTAACCTTCCTTTGTTAAAGCAGTAGAAAGAACAAAAAAAAACCCACCCAAACCCGAGTGCTATAAACACAGATTAATGATGTGATCTGAATTTTTTTTTTAAGATATCACTGGAATCAGTGATGGAGAATCAATTATTAGTGTCCCTGAAGACAGGCAATAAACGTGTTAATCTGTTTGAATTTCCTTTGTATTTTGTAATACTCCATTGTATTAACAGGACATACATCTGACACCATCGACTGATTTTTACAAGAAGTTAGCCTTGGACTGCTCAGGGCAGCAGGTTGCAGTAGATTTATTTCTTCTCAGTGGACAATGTTCTGACTTGGCTTCTCTAGGTAAGTCATATTAAGCTGTTTTGGGGCATGTAACTCTTGTACTTTTGAGAAATACATAGAATCTACATTAACATTTAGTATATTAACCTGATTTGAATTAATCTAATATGTCAAGATGCAAATTCATTCCTGATGAGCAGTGACAGTGAATAGAATGTAATCTTTCAGTCTTTCCTGATTTAACCTAGCTGTTTTCATATTCTTCCTTAGTGAGTCAGGATTCTTGTGATCCTGGTATTAAGTGGCTGAAATAACTTTCCTTCTTTTATGCCTTTTAACCATCACTGTAAACATCTTTAGAGTAAGCTTCATTAGCATTTTAATTATTTTTTCTCCATTTAACCAAACTTTCAAGTGACAAAGTACCTGTAACTTCAGGCCAATGGAAAATTATTTCACACCTGAAACTACACACATTCGAACATACAGTTGTGATACATCTATTTCTCTGTATGCAGTTCTACAACTATATAACAGAGCTATTTGCAGGTCTGAACAGTTTAATAATTAGAGTATTACATTCAACTGGTATATTTAAAGACCACAGTAGCAACTGTCTGCCCTCTGCCAATGTATGTTGTTTTTGTTATAGGTTGTATATCAAGGTATTCTGCAGGTAGTGTCTATTACTACCAGGCTTACCATCATAAACACAACCCTGTCCAGGTGGAGAAATTGCAAAAGGAACTGAAACGATATTTAACTAGAAAGATTGGGTTTGAGGCTGTCATGAGGATAAGATGCACCAAAGGTTTGAACATCCTTTTTTTTTTTTTGGGGGGGGGGGG
>NW_009597545.1:0-10747 GCF_000690535.1 Cariama cristata | reverse complement strand
GGGAGGGGAAGTGGGTGTTTGCTGTTATTTGGGAATGTTTTGTTTGGTATTTTGGCTGTTAGGTAAGCTTAAATAGTTAAAAGACAGAGATTAGAAAAGTAAAATTCTGTTTGAGGAATCAGACCATTTATTAAAGACTGTATTTGCAGTATCTTTACTGGCATCCATGTTCCATTTTACAATGGTTAAAACTGGAAATTTTGTTGGACTGCTATTTGAACAAGGGAGTGTTTTTATAGTCTAGAGACTTACTACTATTCTACATTGATTTGACTTCGGAATTCCTGCTTGGCTTTGTGGATTCTATGGATTAGTTGTCTGTTTGGGATATTTACCTTTCCTGAAGATACTTTATTTCATTGAGAAGGATCTTAACATTCTGATACAGAGCCATTAAACAGTGATGGCAGATGTGTCTGTACTGCATGACTATTAAAAATAAAACTGATTCAATAAAATGCTTATCTTGTAGGTCTTTCCATTCATACTTTCCATGGGAACTTCTTTGTACGATCTACAGACTTGTTGTCATTACCCAATGTAAACCCAGATGCAGGATATGCTGTGCAAATGTCAGTTGAAGAGAGTCTTACTGATATGCAAGTTGTTTCTTTTCAGTCAGCTCTCCTGTACACATCCAGCAAAGGTAAGACAAGCAGGTCATGTTAGCTGCGTTAGCAGTACAGTATTCAGATGAGTCTTCTTGGGTCCATTTATCAGCTGCAATTCAGTTGCCGTAACTTACACAAACTATTTTATCTAATATCAAGATCACAACTGTGATGTGTTACTGCATGTTGTTGATGTTGTTGCTTCTTCCAGGCTAAGAATTGGGAAACTTAGTTCTGGTCTGAAAATAGGTAGACTTAACCCAGAAATTGAGAACTAATAATTTTTTAAAGCTACTGGAAGTGGCCTGATTCACCACTTGGATGATAAATTAGATTAAAACGTAATATTTTTGTTATTGAGTAACAGTGGCATTTCTTTTATTGTTTCATAAAACAAAAGTTATGTTTGGAGACTACAGTTTTGTTTTCTTACAGGTGAAAGACGAATTCGTGTCCACACTATGTGCTTACCTGTTGTAACAACACTGAGTGATGTCTATCTAGGGGCAGACGTACAAGCCATCACTGGGCTGTTAGCCAATATGGGTAAGCATGATAAGAGCTTGTTTGGATATGTATGGATGATATCCCTAAAGCCCTGAGCAGTAATCCTCTGGGAAGTAACATTAGAAGAAAAGATTCTCTTTTCCTAATAGCACTTTCTAAGTTGCAAACCTAAAAGTTTTTTGGGTTTTGTTTTTGGTTTGGTTTGGTTTTGGTTTTCTTTGTTTTTTTAAATGCTTGGCTTAAGTGAAGTTATCAGTATAGCTGATGTAGTCACCTGGACTTAGTCTTAGTCTGGTGCGTCATAACGGGCCCCTGGCTTTTTTTTCTGAATCACTTGTCTTGACCTCCTCTGTACTGTTGTAAAAGCTTATTAAGATGCATGGAAGTATATGTTAAAATGAGAAAAGTTAACGTATGTGACTGTATTCCTACCAAGGGAGGAAAAGCCTCTTACTTGAGCTTTGTACTCTATTTTTAGCTGTGGACCGATCAGTTTCTGCCACCTTGAGTGATGCTCGGGATGCCTTGGTCAATGCAGTGATAGATTCTTTATCTGCTTACCGTTCATCAGTCCTAAGCGTTCAACAACCTGGTCTCATGGCCCCCTACTCACTACGGCTCTTTCCTCTTTATGTACTGGCACTCTTAAAACAGGTAAGAGTTCAAAGGAAGCCATGCAAGAGGATGATTGTCTGTTTGGCACGTCAACCTGAAGTAAAAGGACATTTCTTTGATGTACAAAATAGCATCTATCTTCTCTTTCACGATTTTTGTAGGAGTTGCTTGATTTAGATTGTTTAATAAAACCAGCCTTTCTGCAATTTGCCACTGGAGTACTGAGATACTTCACAGACTTGAGAATGGTCCTTCTTGCACAGATAAAGTTCTCTCAAGATAGCAAGTCCATTTCACTGCACCCCAGAATTTGATGACTTGAAAGCTCAATGTAGAACAAAGCCTATTTAATTGTTTCTCAGGCTTGGATAGATAACATATGATTTTACAGGTGGTGAATATGGGTTTTTATCTTGGAGTCTGTTACATTATGAAAAATGGAGGGATTTGGAGAATTTTATGAAGCAAATGTATCAGGGTAATGGACTGGCCTTCTGCTTTTGCCTGCAGAGGAGACCAATAGGGGATAGAGAAGATGTGTAAAGAATATCACTGTAGAGAATAATCTGATTGAGAAGTGGGAGTTCAGAAGTGTGTATAAAAACAAAAGTATAAATGTTTTAAGCAAGGGAATAGGAAAATATTAAAGACAATGACTAGTCTGGAGAATGTGGCAGGGTATTGGTAGAGTGGTTTTTTTCAGGAATCTAATTTTTGTGCATTTCTGGAAATGTAGATCCACACAGCAGTTCAGAGTGGATTAAAAGAGAGCTAGCTGGCTGGCAAAGAGTTAGTTGGCTGGCTGTTCTTGCAAAAGGTTTACAGCATTTCACAATATTTGCTCAGTGTAAATATTTTTTTGATTGGATTTCCCTGAACTGATACTGGAAGTCATTTTAAGTGTTGGACAAGCTGGCTTTCTGTTCTAGAGAGAATTTTCTGATTCATACCTCTTGATAAGGACTTAACCAGCATACTGCTACTACCACGTTGATACTGACGTTTGAGCTGTTTCACTTAGAAGACTTTATTGACCCAGTAAAGTGGGAGGAGCGAGCCCTTGTTTCAGTTATAGCTGGGTTTTTTTGTCCCACAAGCCAGGAGTATATCCTTATTGTAAATCCAGAATTACCTAAGATTCTGTATGTTGAAGCCAATCATAAAGTGCTCCAATATTTATTCTTCTAAATTCCATCAAGTAGCATTTTTGAGTTGTATGTTAGAAGACACATATTTCAAGATGCTTTCATCTCAGCTGTAGTGCTCACTAGAAAGGATTGATGGTGCAAGGTTATGGTTAATTCTAGAACCCAGAAATGGGAATAAAGAGACTTGAATGATTTGTATGTGAAACACTGAAGTGAACTATGGAGAAGTGAAATAGCAGTGGTAAAATACCATACCATGAGAATACTTATGGCTCATCTCTAAGACTTAACGTAAGTTAGAAATAAACAATAGATGGTGTGCTGAATTCAGCTTATCTCACTTTGCTTTAACGGTCAAATTAAATGCCTGATCATTTGCAGAAAGCATTTCAAACTGGGACGAACGCACGTTTAGATGAACGCATTTTTACCATGTGTCAAGTGAAAAACCAGCCCCTTGTTTACCTCATGCTTATGACACATCCCAGTCTGTACAGAGTTGATAATCTCACAGATGAGGTGAGTATTTGCATTGCTACATGGTCCATTTGCCTGATCCCAAAGATTTATATGATGTGAAAATAAATGTGTTAAAAATCTCACAAGTTTTCCATATTAAAGCTGCATAGCTGAAATTTACTGTTTCATATTTTCCCATTTGTTGCATTTATGCATTTATTATTTGGGACTGGATTGATGAATTCTGGAGGGAAGCTGTGCTCTGGCTATGGATGGATGGGGAAGGTTTTTTCTAACTTATTTCACTTTTTGCCTTGTGTTATTATCTTGCACTATAAATCTCATGTACGTAAAGATAGTATAACATGCTTTAACTTTTTGTCCCTCTGTAGTTTCCTTTATTTTAAAATGTCAAAGTAGTTCTGTGAACAGTGAGAGAATGTTTCTGTAAGAGCCTGAATAATTTTAGAAGTCACATCTTTTGTACCTAACAAATCTGATATTCCAGTTCTAGAACTAATTAACTAAGATTAAGTTCAAGTACACCCTCTCTAAATAAAACATTAAAAGATTTATTAGTAAATTATGCACTTGAAGTATGACTTGAACTAAACTGAGAAGAAGGGTCCAGCTTCAGTATTCAGTGTAGTAGACCCTATTCTTATTTAAGCCTCTGTTCTTGTGCCTGTTTCAATGCATCAAGATGTGAACTGCTGTTTTTCTTTTTGCTTTCTCTTTTAGGGGGCCCTTAATATAAATGATAGAACTATACCTCAGCCACCCATTCTCCAGCTGTCAGTGGAGAAGTTGAGTAGGGATGGTGCTTACCTTATGGATGCTGGCTCTGTAAGTTGGGTGGTAGTGGTGATTTTAAAAAGTATCCAAATTCGCTTGATGCGTTCTTTCTGAGAACTCAAAAGGTGTAGGAGACTGCTGAGGTGTGGTTTTTGTGTTGGCTTAATGTTGTTATTGCTGGGTATCTTTCAGGTAATGTTTCTGTGGATTGGGAAGAACTGCGGGCAGAGCTTTATCAGCCAAGTCCTTGGAGTTCCAAATTATGGCTCAATACCGCAGAATATGGTACGTGCTTGTTTTGCTGTACAGCAGTTGTACAGTGCCGCCAGAACATTATTTTCGTGAGAACTGAAATACCACTATTCAAATATTAGCCCTCTAGTCATTATTCACTATAAATCCAGATTCAGGGAAAGAAATAATTTCTCTTACCTCTCTTGGAGTTTTTCCTGGCTAAAACTTTATAGATCTTCCCATTTTAGCACAGTAAGAAGAGGCTGGCAATGATTAAGTTTCTCAGAACTGTGGGAGCTGACTGAGAATATTTGTGAATAGCAAGCACAGGGGGTTAGTGGGAAGTCCTTCGGTTTCTGCAATAAAACAGGTATCGACCACATCTCGGTCATCTCCATTCTGACAGCCAATTGCTGATACTAGTTTAGTGCACTTGACTGTTTCAAGCCCTTTCAAAGGAGACTAGACTAAAACTATACATCACAAAACGTATCTCTCTGGATTTCCTTTATACCTGATTAGGATACAGTTGGGCTATTTGAAGTGTTCCTTTTACTGTTCTGAAAAATATCATGTATGTATTAATGATACCCTTTGCTTCTTAGACACATCTTCCAGAACTTGAAACTGCAGAATCCATCAGAACAATAGCTTTCATTTCTTGGTTGAGAGAACAGAGACCTTTCTTTCCTATACTATATATAATAAAGTAAGTGTGTTTTAACAGTTTTTGTGCTTCTGTAGGGACCTCTTAACAATACATATTTGGATATCATATACTGAACTTTCTTAATGGAAGTTTTAACAATGATGCATGCTGTGCCTAACAGATTTGACAACAGATATGAGTTGTTATGAGTTGTCTCCAGTTAGAATTTCCACAGACTAAATGTCACAAAACAGTCTTTAGTTAATGTCAGATAAATAAAGTAAATGCTGATAAGTGCACTTCTTAGGATTAATATAAAGGGCTATTTGAGTTCTCTTTTCGTATATCCTTAAGCTCTTTAAATGTCTTGCCACTTGACCTGTAACTTCATTAATGCATTGCGCTGTAGATCTTGGTGAATGTTTATTTCACTCACACTTATATTTTAATTTTTAAGGGATGACAGTCCATTGAAATCAAGTTTTCTGCAAAATATGATTGAAGACAGAACAGAATCGGCCTTATCATACTATGAATTCCTCCTTCACATACAGCAGCAAGTGAATAAATGAAACACTACCCTTTGGCTCACTTCTTAAAGGAAAGATTTTTGCAGTAAAGAACGATTGTGCTTGTAATATCTTCATTAAATCTGTGGCCTGAGGCAGTTGATGAGAAGTTCTCACTGTGATTTCAACGAACTAAAGCAAATAAAGGACCACATCTGAGAATCAAATGTGCAACTACATAATATTGTACCTTAAAAAAAAAATCAAACTGTTGGAACTGGTTGAGCACCTTTAATTTGCTGCAAATCATGTTTTTACTGTAAGTAGTTGCAGCATGAAGTACATTTACAAAGGCAATACTGAAAAGGTGAAATACATTTTGTAAAATAAAGAGTTCTTTGTTGTTCAAAATGTACATTTCTGTAACTCTTTTTTTTTTTTTTTTTTTTTTTGCTGCTAGATATAAAACCTCACAATACTGATCATGATTTGCAGGGAAATTCTTTCTAAGTGCATCCAGTGATTACAGACAGAGCATCTCAATGTTCAACTTAATGCTTAAAGTAGCAATGAAACAACTGTTCATTGTGAAACGAACAAATATTTATGAAGTGTAGAATCCAGTGCTTGGATTGGAATATGGCTAATAGGACTAAAGGTAAGCTTAACCCGGACAAGATGGCTGAATTTGTTAAAAGTCTTAATGAGTCAGTATTCTAATTAAAAATAGTGGGGAGGAGCGGGCCCTATATGAGTCACATTTTAAAAAGTCAGCGGCCGAGTCAGCAGCAAGATTAGACTTGGGTAGATGGCAAGCTTTGTTTTTCTTCAGTAAAAGGAATAGTTTTAATTTCAGTTTGTGAATGGTGTGGGAAGGGAAGGGCAAGGAAGGTTATCTCAGATTTTTGGTTTATGTTTAGTAGACTTTTGGCTCTTGTTTACGTTAACTGTTAGGCCCCTAAAATCTAATGTGTTTCTGAAGCAACTTTATATGACAGCACTTCAAACTTAATGTTTTGAGACAACATTGAATATTTTGATGTTAAAATTGGAAAAGAAATTCTTTTTCTAAAGACAAAAATATTACATTGCGTTTGAAGATTTGTTTATGGTTTGAGACACACTTGAAGTTTTCAAATATTTTTTTTTACTGCAGCTGTGTAATAAGCCTAGGTGCAAAGCCAGTGTGCACCAAATAAAAGCTTTAAATATACTCTCAGATCCTTGCCAGAGCTACAGATGGAAGTTGACATTGGGCTTGAAGTGAAAATTTATATACGAAATATTTAAATAATTTTATAAAAGTGTATTGATAATTGTTCTGCTTTGGAGATTAAGCTATCATTGATAGTTACCAACGTAAAGAGTATTTAAGTTACTGTATCCCTATGCCTGTGGAAGTGATTTGTATGGAAAAATCTTGGTTTGCTTTTTTGTTTAATAGTGGTAAACTTAAAGGTCTTGCAAAACCTACTTCCTGGGGCAAGTAACTTGAATAGGTAAAACACTTATAAGTGGTCAAACATGTACTGTGATTAGGCTAGTTAACTTACATTTTGTGATACAAATGTCAAAGGACATTATAGGGTAATCATCTGCTACCATTTCAGGCTGTAGCTGCACATGATTGTCGGGAGTTGCCTTACGTCAGGGGAGGAGTTTCTTTGGGGAAATTGTTCTTGTTGCTTGAGCACAAGAAGCTGAAGTTCAGAACAATGTCTAAAGTAGCATGAAAAGACTATTATAGAACCAATTTAAGCTTCCCTGTCTGCTGTCTCCATAGCAAACAGGAGTATATTTACTTGAACAGCTTTTCAGAGAATTGCACAGTTTCTAGTCATAGTGAAGAGGTTTTTTAAGTTTTGACAGTCTGATTTTTTTTTTTTTTGTTCCCCCCCAGGGGAAAGGAGTCTTTTCATTTAAGTCCTAAATGGAAGCTATGCACTTGCATAGGTTATGACTTCAAACTTGTGTTTTGGGTATATTATCACTCAGATGTTGAAAATTGTCCTTGCATCTAACAGCCCACCCAAAATTTGCTTCTTACTATGACTGTATTTTGCTACTATATCCCTTATTTTTTTTTTTAAAAACGTTGAATGTTGGAGATGGCTTCATTGCTTTATGTACACCAGACTAATGGCTAAAGATGGCAGTCTTTGTGGTAATTAACAACTTTGAATTAGAGTCCCTAAGTTTTACAGAGCAAAATACTATAAACAAGAATCAGATGATCCCTCTTGGAGTTCACTTTGGAAGAAATTCTGTATTGAACTTCGTTAGTTTATTCCCTTGCAGTGGGAAAGGCCTGCTGGTTCACCTCGTATTGCTGTAAGGGCAATACAGGACAGATGAACACATAACCTACCTATGATTTGTCATTTTTACCTACAATTGAAAAATGAGGACACCTAAGATGAACTGCAAAAATAGGCAAGAGGGGCTCTGGTTCTTAGATCTCAGCACGACAACTCTACCACTGCAAATGTACTCTATTTTTCTAGTTGAAGACTCTTTTTTTTAAAAACTATTTCTGTATTTGGCACATTAGTGTTCAGCCAACATTGTTACCATCCATTTTACTTTGCTTTCATTATCGTTTTTAATTTAATATATTTGAGTCTAAGTCCACATAGACTGTGTTGCAATAACTAGAATGATTCACTTTTCTTTTATTTAGAAATAATTTCTTAACAGAATTTAATCAAAGATGCAGAATGGCTGTTAAGTAAGGGACCATTAAATGTGATTTTAAGGTTCTGTTTACTATTATGGATGTAATCCTTATAGTAAATTTAATTTTGTAAAGTAGTGTATAATATTGTAATATTAAATCTTTGTTTTCTGAACTCAAACATTTGATCTTCAGTATGAAGTTATAAATCTTCCCCCTTCTGAATTTGAGACAGGATTTACTTGTCCTCCTTTTTACAGTTTGTAATTTTCACTGTTTTATTCCTGTAAAAAGTCATTTGTAACACATGCAAATGCTTATTTTATCTGTGCTAATTTATCAGATTTGGCTACTCAATAAAATTAATTGAAAACTCATGCAAGTCCATCAGTCCTTTCTTATAAATAAAAATAGAATAATGTATCTGATCAATCAAGATAAATACCATGTACCAACAAGTGATAAATTCTACTTTTAGCTAAAACTTAATATTTAGGTGATACAAAGTGAGAGGGAATTTGAGAAAATTAGTTCCAGCTGACTCAAACTTTCCTTCTGTCACTGGCATTTTTTTGTCCCTCCAGAGCACCTCTGTCAGTCGGCATTTGTTATTCAGTCCTACCTTGGGGTTGGTTCTTGCAGTAAGCCCGCAGTGGTGCTGTACCCCACCGTGTCGTACCCTGCCATCTGGCTGGAAGTTGGTCTCAAGAGCCAGCTGATGTTGATGGTTGGAATTTAGCCTTCAGCAGTGTTCCCAAGATGGTGATCAATTTTATTGTAGGTAATCCTGTATCTTCATTTAATATCCTATTCTTTCAACACCTTTTTGTAAAAGTCATTCCATCTTATGCTTGCCAATTTTTTTTATGAGCTGTCATCACTGCTGCTTCTGGTTTATCATACCTATGTTAAGGCATGAGCTTGGTACTTTGACCTTTTAACAGTTTTTGAATACAGAATCCTATCATTCTCTAAATCACTTAGTATCGTAGAAATATTAATTGGACTTGTCAGCACGAAGTCCTTCCCCAGTACTTGTTGAATTTCACCACTCTGGTGGCAGTGGCTCGGAAATCAACAGGCAGCCATTCTAGTACTGGTCTTTGGAACTCCAAGCACAGGATCTTGAAGCAGAGTCCTGCTTCTAATGGAAGTGCCTGTGGCGCAGTCTGTGAGCTAAGGAGTCCAAGTCATTCAGTGTCACGGATGTTGAAGGTAATCAGTTTGAAGTATGATGGAGAGTATCCATGTCACTGTCTTCATTGGGTTTGGCTTTCAGATACTTTTGCTATGCGTATTAGCTACGTGAATGTTCACCTAACAGAAGAATACTGTTTGCCCAGTTTTGTCACTTTGTCACACAAGTAGAAGTATGATGGACTTTTTATTGTACATAAATATGAATATCATGCCAGCTGTATCTTGCTAGAAAGAACTGAAGATGCTCCCTGTTTTATAATGTTATGGTAATTCTGGAGTCCTTGAGAGGTCCTTGTTCCCTCGTTTTTTTCCTCAATATGCATAGTCAGTCCTTTCATTTCAGTTGCTTACTGTATTAACAGCTACACTGTTCATAAAAAGCTACACTGTTAATTAATAGTGACACTACACTGGGAATATGATTTGGGATGCTGACCTGTGCTGCCTAACAGCTCCCTAGAAGGTATTTCCCTATATTGTGTATCCCTCGCATGTACATATAAAAACATCTGTTTGCTGGCACTCCACTAAACAGCATATTCTCTTCCCTTGTTTGGAGTGCACCCGGAGATGACAAATTAACTTCCTAAACTCAGCTGCACAGCAGCACTCAAAGCTCTTCCAACAGAAAATCTCAAAACCCAGCCCTGTGCTCCCCCTCAGCGCACTGATCAGTTCTGCCTGAGGAGCACAAGGAGGGCTTGCACTTTGTACTTCAAACATCTGTGCTGGAAATTAAACTGCTCTGTGAACTTAGCCTTGTGAATACCTCTGATGTTCTGCTGCTCCTGTATGGTCACAATTTTAACTGTTGTTTTTCTAGTTACAGAGTGTTAGGTAAATACTACTTTGGATAGAAACATCAACGTTCACTTATTACAATATTTTCCGTTTCTATGCAGAGCACTGCTTTCATCTCTCTGTATGATAAGGAGAATGTTACCATCCTGTACTAGTTTTTATACTGCATTGTTAAGCAGATTTTCCTCACCGACCGCGAGGTGAATTTGCCAGGGTTACTGAAACCAGCATTTTAAGCGAAGTAAGGAAGGAGCTGACCACCGCTAGCGCTCAGAGCGTAAAGTCACGTTACCGCTGGTTTGCTTTTCTTATAGGCATGCAAAAAACCTTACCCTGGCTGAAGCTGTCAGTCAGGTTTCCGTCAGCGCGGCGACTACCCCCCCCGCCACCTCAGCCCCGCTGGGCCGGCTCCGCCCCGCGGCCGTCGCCCGCTCTCTCCCTTCCCGCCCCTCACCGAGCTGACACCATCGCGCCTCGCAGCGTGATGTCACTTCCGAGGCCGGAGCGGCCATCTTCACTACAGGCACCGTACCGTCAGAGAGCAC
>NW_009597544.1:43649-79028 GCF_000690535.1 Cariama cristata | reverse complement strand
CGAGTCTGGCCCCCTGAGAGCAGGGCCTAGGCCCTGTGCGCCTGTGGAGTTCTTCTGTCGTGCGGTGGGGAGGCAGCGTGGGGCCGGCACACCGCCGGGAGGTCTGCCTTGGTGACTAGGGGACAGCGAGTCTGGCCCCCTGAGAGCAGGGCCTAGGCCCTGTGCGCCTGTGGAGTTCTTCTGTCGTGCGGTGGGGAGGCAGCGTGGGGCCGGCACACCGCCGGGAGGTCTGCCTTGGTGACTAGGGGACAGCGGTAGATGAATTTCTGCTGGCAGGGAGGAGAAGGTGGATTTGTGTTAGGTGGTGGACGGTGCTTCTGTCTCCCACGCGTGTCAGGACCTGTAGGGGATGGTGGGTGCCCGGAGAGGAGGTGAAGGGAGGGCGTGAGCCGTGTGGCCCGCAGGTCCAGTGGTGGCCTTTGGAGGTCAGGGAAAGGATTATAAAGCACACTCCTAAAGATACTCCAAACTAAAACGTGAGGAAAACACATCTTGGTGTTTTTTTCTTTGAAACACTGCTTATGTGTTTGTCTAACTTTCTTTAGCTTTTCAGCGGATTTTAAACCACAGTGGCACTGTTAACCTGATAATTTATACATCTAAATAAGTGGAAAGAATTTGAGTTAAATGAGTTGATAGGTTATAGTTACGATTGTGCTCCAAGTGATAGGTGAGGCATAACTATTTAGAGTAGCTGAGGCTAGAAAAGATCGGTAAAGTCAAAGGAATAAAACGAAATTGTAAGACAGGCAGCATAATAGATTGCATTTGCCTGTCCTGAGTACCTGTGCGCATTAGGCGAAAAACTAAACAACTCAGATGCACTTATGGATAAAAACTCAGGAAGGAAGACAAAAGTAGCAGCCAGGAGAGTGTAGTTTCTGTTTATGCAATTCATGTCTCATTTTCCATATATATAGTTGGTTTAGAAGAAGTAAGCAAATTTCAAGGTGGATAAAAAGTGGGGCAAAGGCTAATTCCAATATTTTTGTAAGACTATTAGTGTCATCCTCCTCAAATATTCAGCAGCATGCCTCAGAAAAATGGAGTGGTCCAAAGAAGGACAGTGACACTTGTTAGACTTAAAAAAGTTTAAGGTCATGTATTTTAAAGTGTTATTACAGAGGTTCTAGAGTAGGGACTTTAAGTGGAAATATTCATGCAATTGAATACACTGAAATATCTTTTCTCAAAATATCGATGCAGACATTTGTAAGAAATAAAAACACATTTTGAAAAAACAAATAAACCAACAAACTAGTGTGATAATACCACAACTGTATGAATCATTTGCATCAGCAACTCCACTCCCTGATATTGCAGACAACCTCTTTGTGTAACACCTCTGATAAAGTGTTACAGCTGTTTAGCTATCCTGCTGCATGCATGTATACCTAAAAGGCTGTCCAGAACTTTGCAGTTTTCATGCTTAGACTGAATTTATTTTGCTTTCTAACTTCTCATGTCATTTTTTGGGTGTTCTGGCATAGTATAACAACACCTTTCTTAGATATTCAAGGTTGGATATGGTTTTAGGTCACAGTGCTATTGTTGATGTGATTATTTGAGGTTTGCTACTTCCCTTTCAAAATGAGAGGAACTCAGGCAGTTTAGTGCTCTCCAGCTCAATTTTAACTCCATAAAAGGTTTGGGGAAAACATTATGTGATTAAACTATAGATACTTAAAGGTGGTGACCCGATGGAGGAGAAAGTCACCATGCGTTTCAGTAATAAATCTACTAGCTTTGATGTTTGATAGGTTTACTGGTACAGTAGGTGAGGAAATGCAACTGAACACAAGATCTTGACTTTGATAAAGCTTTTTACATTATGTTCCCTGTGAGAATTGCACTTCAGAGAAAGTACGGCAAAGATGTGCTTCTTATCATTTATGTTCTCAAAGGGCTGAAAAAATACTATAAAATGTAGTTATCAGGCCCCTTCCAAATTGAAAGATACCTTAGGTTGGATGGGTCCTGCAGAAATAATGTGGGCTGTAATACTGTGAAAAAAACAGAGATGTCATTATAGAACACAGAAACTTGTCAAAAGTAAAGTAAAACATGGAATGGGACTCTTCCAGTCTACTCAAAGTCCTCAACTGAAGTAATTTTCCAGCTTTGTGATGCCATTGTAAATGATGAAGACAAGCTATAAAGTCCAGAGGAGAGCAACTTAAAAGACAGAGCAGACACTCCACCTTTAAGGAATGCTTGAAGGAACTGACTTACTTTATTTTAGAAAAGTCTGAGAAGTTCTGTACATCATTTATTGAGAGTGGTGATTGCTTTTCAACTTGGGAAAGAAGTAGCAAAATAAATGATCTTTAGATCAGCTATTAGGAAAATATTACTGTTTATTAATAAAGGGCACTCATGATGCATACCTAGACTTTTTAAGGAGAGGTTGGAACAACCATCTAGCAACAGTGGCATAGATTTTGAGAGCTCTGCTTCAGTGCCGGAGCTAGGACATTGGCTTCCCAGGCCATGGTAGACCTGTGGTTGTCCTTTTGGCCCTCCCAGTGTTTTTGCATGATTGGTCATAGCAGAAACTTCTGAAACTGGTTTCTTTGACTTTCTACTGCCTAAATTCATTCCATTTCTGTTACCACAGAGCTCTTCCTCCGGAGACAGTGTTATATAGAGAAATATTTTAATATGTTTCTTTCCAGGGTTTCATGTCTCCCTGCTTTAAAATTATTCTCCTTTGTGAATACTTCAGAATGTTTCCGTGTTGCTGCTCAAAGGCTTCCCAAGGAGTAAGAAAAAGGAAAATTCATGCAATTCTTGGCAGTTCTCCAGCTATCTATTGAACTCTGAAAGCATCTCCAAAGCTGAACAGACGAACAATCTGAATTGTGCTAAAAGATCAATTACAGCAAAAAAGATATTGAATCTGTGCACAGAATCAGAAGAGGCATGCCTTTGTAACCCTTTAAATTCTGCTGAATTTGTTGATAATACTGAAACAAAGGTTTCTGATAGATTCTTGCATCCTGTACATCATTTTTTTCACTAGACAGGTACAAGACTTTATTCTTCAGTACTGCTGGACTTCTCATCAGTACGGTATTTGCTCTTTTTTAAAAAAAATAAAATCAAATGGCTTTCTTATCTTCCCTTCTTACACTGAATATTTGAATGAAAAATCCCTGTGCCACTTTTTTTAAAGGATCCAAGGTTAAAGAGATCATAATTCAAAGACAGATGAGTGTCTCATTGTACGTGCGCATGCACAAATATATATTAAAAATATTTCTTACTTTTTAGAGTAAATTATCTTGATCCTTTTTTCTTTGTTCTTCTGGGCTTGGGGCTGTTAGACCATTTCAGTGCAGAAGGAATTTTCTTAGTTAATCTTTAAACTTCAAACTGACAACAGCTTTCAGAGTAAGATGTGTAAATCACAGTTTTCAGTCATACGTTCTCAGAAGACAAGAGTGTTTCTTTGTGTGCACCAACAAGACTGTAGGGGGTAGGAATTAAACCTGCAGGAAACCTTGATTTGTGAATGTTTCCTTTAACTCTGTAAACTTCTCAGATAAGATATCTCTGCATGACATAAAACAGTAAGCATGCAGGAGAGAGTGATGTAACCTGGCATGGAATATCTTAACAGCTTGAGTGCTATCGGGTGAGTAGTCTTGAAGCATTGGTAAAGATGGCAACATCTGTGTAGATGCTGGGATGAACTCCAGCAACCTTACAGATGTATCTGTAAAATTTGCTATTATGACGGAGGGCTGTGCCACCTCTGTCGTAATTTAAACATCTTTGTTAGCTATATTGACATATCTGTTACTATCATGATAATGGGAACTCTTGCCTTATCACATGAAACTTAGTTTACAAGTCTTCAGGATACTTGGTTCTGTTATAGAAGAAGAACTTCAGTCACTGCTGCTTTATATTCCACAACCAACTCTACTTGACCAAAAGGGATGTGTCTGTCAATGTCCTATTGCTGCTGTGATGCTTCTGTAAGATTTTGAGAGAACAAGGCTCTTTGGTATTACAGCTAGTGGATCCGGTGTCTTACCTTTCTTATGAGACACTGAACACGTAAGAGTACTTCTCTAGTGCAGTTAGAATGTTTGAAGGTTGTTGTAAGTTATTTTTTCAGACAAGTATAAATGATGATTCTTTGTCGTTGAGGAAATGTTTGGATTTCCAAATTGCAAAGCAGTAACAGTTTTAAAACACTTGTTAAAAAACCTATTATTTCATATGCTTACACCACTTTCCAAAACTTGCATTTGCGGTTCTGTCTCTGTCTGATTCTAGGCAAGGATCTTTCATACTCCCTAAATTGCAAAATGAATGTATAGATGCAGTTCCAGTTCTGCTGTCAGCGTGTTACAAGGGAAGAATTGAATTCTGAGGATCTGAAGTGGCATCTTAGCAGACAGAAAATATAGTCTGTGGCTCATTTGGTGATTTTTATTACATACCTAAAATAAGTATATGGCATTATATGTGTAATGCTGCAAGTTTCAAATTTGCGGTATGTTGCAACATTCTCCATATCTATAGCTGTAGATTTTGACTTCTTTTAATTTTTCTGTGGTGGCGTTTTTTTTTTTCTCCTCATCCTGTAGTGACTGTACTTTTACAAGTACTTTGCTTCTCCTTCTGGATCTTGTCTTTGGTGTTTTACGTGCTATGCTTAGTGTTGCCAAAAGAGAAGATGGGGGTAGCTTGGAACAGTGAAAGATTTTTCTGTGAATAAACATGTGTCTAAAATCTATTTCCATCAGTGTTTATGCACACAGACTGTACTACAATGCCATCTACATTGCTGCCTTGAACAGTGCAAGTTTACTTTTATAAACACTTTGTCAAGCAACACCAAGAATGCGTGTCATGTACAGGACAAGAAAAAAGGTCAGATTAGAGAGAGTCCCTAACAATACTGTAGCAATGCGGTCAGTGCTTCCAGGCACCATTAGAGAAGGTCAGTGCGTCTCGGGCCCTTGTTAATGAACCACTTGTCTCTCAGTCTTTTTGACAAACAAAACAAAACACCTTTCCCAGACATCAGGACATGAAATTACATGTCTGTGAATCAGTTTTGTTCACTGGTGAAGTCAGGTTTATCTGGAAGCCATGACTGATGCTCAGAAATGTTTTGCAAATATTGTGAAGTGGTATTTTATTGTGCTGTGGGTCACTGAAAGTGAAAGTTTTACAAGTCTAATGGGTAGGGAAACTATGTTTTTATCATTTAAATATATTTAAATAACTAAATTTCCAAAGTTTTCTTTAAATATGACATTCCTAATTCATTTCATAAAAAACTGCTGAATTCTGAGTCCTGGGGTATGCTGAGTACAAGGCACACTTTTTTGCATGGATTCTGAAGGATCTGCCCATAAAAGATGATACAAATGCTGACAAATATGGAAAATTCTTCTCAGGAGTAATCACGTTTCTGAGATCTATTGTTGCCATCAGTGTCTAAGTGTAGAAACTGTTACTACATTATCTTCTGATATTGTTTCAAAAGGATTACTACAATTAGCATTTTTCACTATTGGATGTGCCAATGTTATTGTTAACATCATTCACATTATTGCCTTCAACAATTCATAATACTGAATTGCAGGACTTTTACTATTATCTATTACTTCATGTAACTTTACAATAAAATTTGACATATGCAGAACACTTGATTTAAATGTTAATATGCTTTTGAGAGATGAGTAGAAGTTATATTTACCCATGAGAAGAGAATTCTGACTTCCAATATTTGTAGATAAGTTTTGATTGCCTGTAAAAGTCACAAATACTACATTTGTATCCTAGAAAAGCAATAAATACAAAACTGTTTTTAGAATTCTAAAATTATTCCTCCCAATCAGTGAATCAGAGTGTTGCTTTTATGCTTCAATGACTTGTATTATAAATATTGGGTCTCTAAGCTTATGATGAGATATGTCTTTGACTTCTGTTGCGCGTCGGCTTTGCATCTCCTGTTCATCTGTGTGTGTTTGAATCCACAGCGAAGCGTGGAGCTGTTCCAGACAAAACCACCCCCTGGAACTGTTTGTGCCAGAGTGGAAGCCAGCGTGTTCAAGCTGAATGGGCTTCTGTGGACTCCAGTTTGTGCAGTCTGAATTAGCTGACTTCCATCTTTCAGTTGACTGTCAGGCCTTAAAATTTCTGAGCTCATCTTTTGAATCAACACCTTAAACTTTTGTTTTGATTCTTAATCTTTGAGTACTATTTTTCCAGATAAATGTTAGGCAAACAAATAGGCACTCTTTAGTACTACAGATTTCCCTTCTGTTTCATTTTAAAACATAAAGAGCGTGTTTGCATTATTTTAATGCTGTTAGAATGGACTAATCTGGCACTCAGGGGAACTGAGGTTCTGTGTTGAGCCTCAGAACAGGAACATAGGTATAGACTTGCCTGTTCTCACTTTGTGTGTTTAGACCTGCTCTAAGTCCATCATCTTCAAGCAGTGGTGAAGGTAAGGATGTAAGATTAATATTTACTCTATAGTAGATTTCATCTACATCCCCTCTCCAGAGTTGTCAATAGGGCAGTATTACTTGACTAGTAGTCGTTGCTTTTTATGTCCTTTAATGCAGATTTCAGTTTATTGCTAGTTTGAGCTGGGCCTAACAACATCACAAGAATACCAGGTTGCCATGAGATGAAAACAGTTTCTCATTGTAGTGTACCTTGGCTAGATTTGAACCTGTAGGCAATGGGAATGATAATTTTAGTAAGGAATCGAAATTTTGGCCTTAGAAGCTGATGAAGAAAGAGAAGGTGGTGTTCAGAAACTGCAGCTTGACCACCACGGCAGACTTGGTTTTCAAGCAGCTGCTGCTGCTGAGTGAAATTCCCTTGTCATCTGACCAGCCCAAGCAATGTGTGTAATGCAAAATGACGATGCTGTGGCTGAAAATGCCCTTTTTTTGCTAATGCTCATGCTGAGGAACATACGAGTTTCAGTCTCTTCTACATTGTTCTTAGATTGGTTTCTATTAATGCATTTTCTATGCTTTCCAACCTGTTATGAAATGTCCATTTCATATAAACAAAGGTTTTGTTTTCATCTGAAGACATAGAATAGTAGCATTGAAAGGATACGGACAGTTTTTGTTGGACTTTGGCCTGTAGCTGTTCATATTTGCAGTCTTCAAAATCACTGCTTTGCACATACTATGCATTGAGCCAATTAGCCTGGTACATTGGGTCAAGTTTAATACTCTGCACAGAGTTCTGCATGCTGTGAAAACTACACTCTTCTGCTTTATCAGTCAGTTATGACTGACTCCAGTTTATACCAGCTGCTGTCCCAGGTTGCTAGCGTGCTATCCATGCGATCATCTACTGGCATATTTAACCCATTTTTGAATGTAATGCAGTTCAGTCTTTCTGCAGTTTGTGAATTCTACTACACATAGTAAGTCAGTACGTTCTCTTACATAGTCGTGCTTTTGAATGAAATAACTACTAAGGGGTGTATAGTTTTGTTTTTTGTGTTCCCCCAAAGGAGGCCTCTGATCTGAACTAAAAATGATTTCCATTTGTTGCAGACAAGAAGAAAAGGTAGACCCTCTTCTGCTCCCTTCAAGGGTCGGGAGAGGATTTGATAAATTTCTGAGAAGGCTTGCCACGGTTTTTCTCTCTTCTCAGCAGCTTCAGCGTTAGAGCCAAGTGCTGGAGTGGCTGTGGGAAACAAAACTCTTGAGAGTTAGAGCTGGCAGAGGAGGGCGCTTCAGGTTAAGATGACTTGCCTGGGTCTTTTCTGGGACTGGCAGTTTGCCCTGCTACTTTATTTAGAAGACTGAAGTCTCTTTTTTGTTCCCTGGGCTGTCAAATTGCCATCTTTCACCAATCTTGCATTGCACATACAACAGTTCTTTAAAAAGGAAACCCCCAAATTCTTTTTACCGTGATCACTGCAAACTAAAATAAAATCATTCACAGGACTGTTCTAGTTTTGAAGCTCCTGATGGATAGCTGGAGGGTTTTGCAGCAACAGTCTTGAAAGAAGAGGTTAGAAAATTATCATGTTCTTTCTCCAGTCATTTGTATGATAGCATTTTTCACCACTGCACAATCTGTGTTGCCAGCACTAAATATTATGATTTGGTTAATTTAGGGATTTATGATAAATGTAATTTTGTAATCTGGCTTTCACAATTGGTACTATAGCAGGAGTGGTGTTCTCTAACAACAGGGACTCCTGTAGTATGGCAAAATGCTGGTGCTGCCAGAGAAATAGTTTCTTGTTATTTTATTAACAAAGAACTGAAGATGGCTGCTTTAGATTATGCAGGAGCTAAAAAAAGTAGGGATCTACAGTAAGTCACAAGTTCTTCTGCTGTTACAAGTCCTCAGTGACCATCTTGCTGTAGTTGGTGACAAATGCAAGTATTTCCCATCCTGAGATGCAGTTCAAGGGATCAGTCTGATGCCATCCTTAACTGATTGCATAACATACTTCCCAATGGAGATGTGAACAAATAGAATTTTTAAAAGAATGTTATTAAAGAGAATTTTATGTCATTTTTTTACATAAACCACTTATTGAGGCTGCTGAGTGTATGTGACAGATGGTGCTCTTATGTCACATCCTATCTTTCATTTTGTTTTGGAAGATGCAAGTCTTCCATGCATGCATAATTGCATTACAACATTGTAGGATTTTCTTTGTGTACTCACTGAAACATAAAGGAATAATCCAATGTGAGATCTTCAGTGGGGGATTGTGCTAGCAGTGGTGTTAAGTTGTTTGCTTTGGTGTTAAGTGCTAGTTAACTAGTATCTTTTATGATTTTTGCCTTCTTAAGGTAAACATCAGGTGTAAAGGAAAAAGTAAGAAGTTATTGTAATTTCATCAATCTGCTGAATGCATTCAAGTAACTAGACAGATGATGTTCACTACATAGTAACGTTTTTTGCTCCACATTCTGAAGCGTATAAAATGAATAGTTCCTTCACAATAAAAGAATGCAGGTATATTTGAACTTTCCAACTCTTCAGATCCCAATGCCTTAACATTTTACGATGTAAGTTAAGTATCTGTATGATTCTAAAAATAGAATGAAGAAAAATAGATCTTAACTTTCATTGTACGTGGCATTACTTTTCCCCTTTCCATTAACTGGAAGGTGAACTTGAACCTGGTTTTGTTGGACTGTTGCCAACCTAACTTTTATTTATAGGGCATCCTGAGTAGCTTCTGCTGTCACTTATGTCTGGACTGGTGGATGGAACATACTGGACTCTGCTGTTGACCTTGGCTTACATTGAGCAAATTTGTCCATTGTAGTGCTTTTTTAACTGAAGAGTGTTTTGCAAGGAATGTAGAGATTATCTCTGTTTTACAAATTGGGAAACTAGAAATGTCTGAGAGACATACAGAATATGCAAAGCCAACAAGTTGATAATGTTGCTGGAATTTTTAGCTTGAGTCTTACCCCACTTCTAATTATTTTGGCTGGTGACTCTTGATGCTTCATTGTTATTTGTATGTGTGCATTCTTCCCTTTAAATACAGTTAACTTAAATGAAGGTAGTGAGGACATCTTCCCTCGATGCAAAAAAGAAAAAGGAAACACTTAAACCAAGACTAGTATTTCCACTAAATGCGTTGGCAGTCACTGAGACCTTTATTACCTTTAATGCTGTTACAGTTGCATAAATTCATTTATACCTTCTTTTATTGGCTTTTGACCAGAGTTTTCAAAAATCTAATTGACTGAATAGCTGTCCATTGCTGCTCTGGCTTGTGTAGATAAAGGCAATTCATGCTCAGGGCTGTCAGCTAACTGTGTAGACATGCTGTTGGTTGATTAAATAACTGCTGAATATGACTGATTCTGGTCTGGTTTTTCAATGAAGTCTTAGACATCATGCTTGGTTCTTTAGAACATTGGTCAAGTAAACTTGTAAACATACTATTTCTATTTTTGTGTATATTCTGTGCTTTTGAAAATTATTTATTCTTAATCCTAACCTTCGAGCATTACACTCTGTAGTATTTCAATGGCGTTTGTAATTTCTTACAGCATCAATGTGCTTTGACTCTGACAGAGCCTAACTGATGTTTCATTGTAAGGTAAATCAACCGTTGCGGTGTTGGAAGCGTAAAGGCAACTATACTGGTAATACCTGATAAGCAAATGTGCCAACTTGCCAGGCTAGTTATGCTGCTTACGCTGTATGAAGAGCAAAAGTACATCCGAAACCAAGTGGGTTTCTTCCCTTTAGTAGTATAAAGGTGACGTGAGTAAAATTACAGTCTCAGGCCAAAACCTGTCTAAAGGAACTGAGAGATGTGTGCGTATCGACTTCTTTATTATGTATATAGCCGCATATGCACTGCAAAATGCACTGTATAACGGATGGTTGCTGTCAAATGGGTGATAGGATGTGATGAGACAAAATGAGTAGCACATGACTTATTTAATGCACAGCCTTCTACTTGATTTCCCTTAGTTATGGTGTGCATTACATAGTTTTAAATTATCAAAGCTAAAAAAAAAATGTAGTGTTTCTTTTTTAGCTTGGAGCATGGCCTTGTAAGCCACAGTGTACCTTTTCATTATGTTAAATAATAGTTGGGTTATGAGGAGCAGGCCAGTTAAAGGTCTTCCACTTGTTCATATTGCATCTCATAACAGTATATACTTCATGCAAGTTTGTTGTTGGGCAAAGTAATTGTTAATTGATGTCACAAGTAATTGCTAATTTCTGCCTGGTTTAACAACTGTGTACCGAACCATTTCTAGTGCAGTTGCTTTTGCCCCGCCATAGCCACTCTTTGACAACATACTAATATACAGCTGTGGTTTGTAACAGCCATAAACTTGTCTATAGCACTTCTGATTTCTGCTCGTTAGGACTTGAAGTTTGTTAAGTTAACTCATTGACTGTTAATTAACATAATACTCATTAAGAGTTAAAGAAGATCAGCTAATGAAAATTTATGCTGAGGTGTCACCCATATTGAGATTCAATTATAGTCTGATTCTTGAGACTTTTCAGCATTACATGTTACCATATTCTCAGCTGACAAATCTGCTTTGATTGAATAAATCTTGAAAAATGTTCAGGTTCTTTTTAAGTATTTTGAATACTTTATTTTTCCTGTTATTCTTTCTTACCAAAATATTGACACAAGGAAGCCTTCCCTCCCCCCCTTTATACGAACACCTTTTTTTCTGTTTTATATTTTGATGATTCAATGTTTGCAAGACCATCATTAATTCCTTGAAGTGTTATGATACAAGTGTGGTGCCATCCAGTTTTTGGTAGGTCAAATTTCTAGTCGCTGAAACTTAACTTGCTAACACATGATGATTTTCTGATTGGCTTTCTGAAATCAGAGTTCTGTGGCCTAGCAGCTGGATGTTCGTATCACAAAACTTTGGTCTATTTGTTTCTAACTGTCAGCTAGATTCTTGGGTTTATTGAAGGGGTGAGGCTGGAAAGAGACTCTGAAGCTTTTAACTCCTGGCTATTGGTGAAGGGTTCCCTGTTCTGTGAACAGGGCATATTAGTTCCTGGGTACCAGTCTGTAACTTACCAGCATCTACGTCTGTGTGGGAAGTGCGTTCACATGGTTGTGAGTGGTTTTACCTGCTTGATGGGAAATCTCGTAGTCCTGCAACTTTTAGAAGGAATAAATGCAGAAGGCTGCTTTTTTATTATTATTCTATTTTATTCTTTTTTTTAATTATTAATTTAAATTGAATGAATATGGCTTTGTGACCTCAGTGACCTGAACTTCAGATAGCATACTTTTTGGAAAGAACATACACTTTGACTCCCTGTGCAGCATAATCATAAGAATTCTTGGACATGGGCCATTGCTGCAAACCTCATATGTAGCAGGAAATCAGCCAGCATTGTGTAGAAGACAGTTACCAATGCGGCAGCAGCCTGTAATGAAGGACTGTAACAGCAATGTGATGTGATAAAACAGGATGGTGTTGGGGTTTGGTTTTGGTTTGGTGTTTTTTTGTTCCGCTCAGGTCCTTTGAGCTTCCTCGTACTTACACCTTCCTTAGATGTGCATCTCTAGATGTGAAGCCTTTTGGCCTCCTGTGCATCTGCCTTAACAGAGAACAGCAGATGGAGTCTGTCAGGTCAGAGCAGGAGCAAAAGGCCTGATTCTTCCACAAAGTAGCTAGATTTCTAAGCTAATTTTCAAACCCTTAATGGTATTTGTTAACAATACTCGATCTTTTGGTTGGTCTGTCCATTTGTAATGGTGAAAATACAGACAGTTTTATGATATCCCTGTGTCATAAGAAAGAATAATTTAACAATTTGTCACAAGAAAGGAGAATTTAACGATTTCGTTATGTGGATATGAAGGTTGTTTTTCCCCCATTTTTTGTTTTATTATTCTTATTTGTAAGCCTCACAGGTGTGGAGGGAATTGCAAGACAACCAAGGAGGCAATAATTAAAGTGCAGGTGTGCTGGATATGATTTCTTAGCCTATGCGATAATGTGTCATTGAACCACAGCTCTAATCAGCTGGCCGGTTCAGAAGCTTAATTAGATCTCTTACCCACAGACATCAGAGTAAGTCAATGGGGCGTTGTTACTTCCCCATAGAGTTTGAAAATGATGAGAATAAATCCTGTGGCAGTGAGGTAGAGGTTCGTTTGCTGCAGTTATGTCAGGAAGCCATATGGAGAGAGAGAAGGGGTAAGAGGAGAGGAAGTCCCTAGAAAACGTGAGTCGAGAAGCAGCTGTCTTTGTATGAAGCAGGAAATTTGTGAAATCCATACCCAGAGAGCAGAAGGCGGCTCTGACTTTACATATACTCCCTCTTCTCCTATACATATCTTCCAATTGATTATTTTCTTCAGTTCCTGTTGTTTCTGTTGGAAGAATAGTAGGGTACCTTGGTGAATGGATTGGGTCAGTATGCGAAATGTTCTGTGTAAGTGTGCAAAGTATTCTTTTTCATAACAGACCTAACAAGTCTGTTTTCATTTTGTTGTTTTTCAGCTGTATCTTGTTGGAGGATCTTTCGGACTCCGTGAATTTGCTCAAATAAGATATGATGTCCACAAACTACATGGCAAGGTAGTTGAAATGTTTTTATTTAGTTTTCATTTCATTTGGTGTCTATACTGTCTTCAAAAGGGTTGCTAGGACAGGCAAACTATTGGGATTCGGGACTTGCCTTTCACCACTGGGCCCTGGGCTACAGCTGAGGCTCTTAGGCAGTGAGCAGTGTAGGTAACAATAAAGGGACTGACATGGTGATGAATCCTTTTACCGTCTGTGAAATGGATCAACATAAATAATAGAAAAATTTTGTTCCTTTGGTTGATTATAAGTGGCAATTCTGAATCCCGAGGAAGAAGTGTAGCACATTTAGAAGGAGGTTATTACAAAGATACTATGTCAGATTTAGGCTAAGAAAACAGATATTTTAAAAGGCTCTGTTTTCAAACAATACTTGGCATTGAGTATATAATGTTAGATAGTTTTCAGGGCTTGGCTTTGTGTTGACTGAGATGAGCAGATACCTTTAACATTGTGCTACATCCAGTTCCTAGAGCTCCGTGAAAGTAACAGGAGCTAGTCTTTACTCAGTATGTCAGAATGTACTATATGGAAGAAACCTTTTGTTAAACGAACTGGAAACCTTCTGAATGAGGGAAATAGCTTGCTTACTAGTGCTACTTACACCTCCAAGTGTAACACTAGTTCCAAATTGCATATGAAATGATCTGAAAGGAGCATGTCAGTTTAGCAGAAAATAATATTGGCTTGCTTTCCCTAACTTTGTAATATGCAAGTCTGCCATTGCAATGCAAAGAGACTTTCTGGTGTCAGTGCGGCTGACTTGCAGGTGGCATGAAGCTTTTTTAAAGACTATATGGCACTCTGTGTAAAAAAAATTTTGTGTAAGACTCTGGACACTGTGGCTTTCTACTGTGGTCAAATCTTTGAGATCCTGAACTTTCGACGGTTTGGAGACACCCTTATTTTGTCTTAGAGACTTGTTGTGGGCCATCTAAATTACTTTAATTATTCCTCATTGTTCCTTGTGTTGCACACCTAGCTGTGGCTTTTGAAGTGCTGTGTGGCCCACTCCCACTCAGTCCTGTATTTGATATAGCCCATAGACAGGGGAGAGTAGTCTTACAAATCTTTTCTTCGGTGCTGTCTTCTGGGTAGTTACTTTCTATCAGTCCTGGGCTTTTAGGACCAGTTGGACCCTTTAAGGTTTTCTCCAACCAGATGGGGATCACAATAGGAGCAGGAATTTGCCTGTTGTGTTTCTGTCAGTTTCTTGGCCAGATTCATACTCAGTGAATTACATTTGACCTCTGCGGTCACCACTGTGACCACAGCCCAGGGAACAAATCTGGTAATAGTTATGCTTATTCAGATCTATGAGGCTCCTTGTCCCAACATTTATAATCAAGGGAAGCATCATTGAATTAGACAGTAGTACATGAAAGCTCTGAGGGGAAGCTACTACACCCTGGAGTTTTTAAGCTCTGAATAGCTAAAAGAGGACATCTGGATTCTGCTTTAACTGGTAATACTTAAGGTTGCAGCATCTCTTTTGTGTGTTCTTTTTCTTTTCATTACAATTTGATTTAGGAATAGGTGAAATTTAAATAAAGAACAATGCAGTATTGGCTGAGAACTAGCAACACCACCTTTGGGCTCATTTGTAGACAGACAAATCAAAGCAATGTGTTCCATTAATTTCTGTTTCTATGTCCATAAAAATAGAGTTAAGAACCATTCTAATTCATTAAATAAGACAGCAAAAGAGATTAGAATGTATTTTAACTGATAAAGAGAAACAAACCTAGTTTAAAATGTACATGAAACTCGGGAAAACAACATTAATCTAAGTAATTTAAAAATTCTTTTAAAAATCCTGGTGGTCATAACATCTGTTTAACTTGTCACTGGTTAAAGTGTTTTTGTGTTGGAGTAGAATATGCTTTTCTGATATAACACACTTTGACTAGCATAAGTCCTTATCAGAACAGGGACATGCATTCCTTTTGGGGGATTGGGCAGTTATATACAGATTGCAATAGGCAGTAAAAATAAATGGGATTTTTTTGTTGCAGTTGCTCCTTTGGAATAATAACAATGTTTAAATAACACTTTTCATACAAGGAACTCCAAAGGATTTCACAGAATTTAAAGGAAATAAGCTTCATAGACTTACTGTCATAAAAAGCAGGATTATTATTTCCATTTTACTGCTGAAAAATGGAGGTTGCAAAAAGTTAAGCAACCCATCCAAAAATAGGCTGGGATTTGTAATACCTGAGTGCATTTATCTTTTTTGATCATGTTTTAAGGATGTGCAAACTATAGTATGCCCCCTTTTGTCAGTATGACTCCTGAACTTGTTTTCTTGCTAATTCAGCTGCTAGATAGACAGAACTTAGACAATCCTTTTGTGGCACATCTTGACTACATTGCAAATGCTACACTGTGGTCCCTTCCCTTCGAAAGTACTTGTCCTTTTCCTTTCTCAGTCTAACCATTCTCATTGTGCTGATAGGGAAACTACATTAGGCAAGTTCTCAGTTGACAATGATATTTCGAAGGAAGTGTTCTAGTAGAATTAGTTTCTGTGTTTCAGTGTCTAAGGGGTTAACTGCCACTTTCTCTTTGTATTCTTGTGGCTTAATGAGAAAAAGCTGCATTAGTGATAATGCCTATGTTATTAATGTAAAACTGGCTTTTGAAAAATGTTCCTTGATAAAGGAATTAAAATTCAAGAGAAAATGGTGATTTGGACTTTTGAGGTTTAGTGGTGATGCATTGGGCTGGGGCTTGGATTAGGATTGGGAGAGAGACAGAGCATAGAGCTGTAGCTGGAGTGGGGCTGGGAAGAGTGTGCAAAAGGAATTCTGTCCTCTTGTTCATTTGGACCGTGGCTTGGGCTGAGGCTCAGCCAATGTGTAGGATAGAGACACAGAGCCTAGAGCTGCAGTTGAAGAGAGGCTGGTAGCCTCTCAAGGACAAGTATTTCATCCATTTGATAGAGCATCTTTGGGTATCAGGGGTTTGTATATGCCTATCTCTTGCAAAAGCGAAAACCCATTATGAGTACAGCTTAATTTTCTCAGGATACCTAGATCAGTCCTATTCCCTCAGCACATTGAGTCTTCTGCATTTAAAGGAAGCTTATTGATGTAAATGCCTGTTTATGCTAGTCAGAATTCTCCTGAAAATAATCAAGGATTTCTCCATGATCTGTTGTTGCCAAAACGTACATTAATGGAGAAATCATTAGGTTAGATAATTGTTTTTTTTTCTGGGAAGAATTTATGCAAAACAAAATTGGTTATAGAAAACCAGGTATGCTTACAGGAAGATCATGTGGAATTAATGGAGAGGAAATGAGTAGGTTTGTATAAGCATTGTTCTCAAATGGAAAACTAGGCCCTTGCTTTGTCTTACTTCTCGTTGTGTATGTAATTGAATAGAGATGCTTATTTAAGGAGTTGTTTTACAGAAAATGTGACCTATTAAATATACAGAAAACATTTCCTTTCAACTAAATAATAATCAATTATTTTTATTTACTGTGTGCCCATTGTTGTAATTTAAGGCATGGTGGAGACTTGCTGATTCAGATCTAATTTTGCATATAAGAATCTCAGACACATGGAATGGTCTGTACTATTGGCTCATAGTTACTGTAGAGGGTTGAAGAGAAGCAACATATTAACTGCCTTGGAAAATCTAGGCTTTCAGCCCATTAGCAAACAATTTAGACTAATAAAATAGAGTTTGTAACCTCTAAAACTTTGTGGGGAAGTGTTACTGCGAGGCAGTAATGAGGAGTGTGGGGAGCGGATAGAACTGAGCAAGTTCCTCAAGGGTAACATGCAGCAGAAGCACTTCTGGGAAAGCTAGAACCTCTAGGTCATTTTGTCAAGAAACAAAACATCAGTTAGCCTTTGAAGTCTGCAAATAGTTCCTGCTGTGGATTATATATGACAGTGTTACTATACTGACCTCTTTAGTGTTTACAAACTATGTAGATCCTGTTCACTTTTCCTTTGTCCTATGCAAAGTGAGTGAACCCTAAAAGTAGAATGCTGAGAAATGAGTATAGTAATGTTTTCTGTCTTACTGAGGCAGAAAGTAGAGGCAGTGAAGAGTCAAAATAACGGAAGTTCAATCTTTTCTCCTACGTCAGTTTCACCCATGAATGAGCTGTTGTACATTAAAATATATATGACCATTGTGTGACCCTCCAGGAATTAAAATCCAAATGAAAATAAAAATACCTGGCCTGTTCTTTCAGAATGCCGTTCTCTATGAGCAATAAAACTGTAAACCCAGAAAGGATATAAAACGAGTGTTGGTGGTCATGTGAAGCATACTCATTACTAAGTGTGCTAGGGGCATAAAGCTTCTTTATGCAGACTGAGTAGATTACCTTTAAAATTTCTGTAAGGGGAATGGCAGTATTTTGAGTGCCTTAGCTAATCTTTTTCACCAATTGACTGTCATGTAATTACCCATGAGATATTGATCATAGACACATGCAAGGTGTTAGTGTTATTGTTTTCAATTCTCATTTATTGCATTTACTCGGTATCTTGAAGTCCTAACTCATGAAATGATATAACTGTGAGGATCTCAGCTTTCATTTTATAATCCTAGATGTTGGAGTTGGGAAGAAGATCATGTATGATTATCCTGGAAGCCTTGCTGTCCTTGAAAAACAAAAATAATGAGGAGTGGAAGAGAAAAGAAGGCTAATAGGATCGCTTATGACACTGACATTTTACTGGTTTACAGCTGTTCTCGTAGTTGGGCTTGATAGTGATTTAAGTGTGTTGACTGGTTGGTTATACTCAGTATTACAGTTTTAGAATATTGTTGGTGGGTCCCTGGTGTTGTCCTTTAGCATTGTGTCTTGAAGCTCATGAATGGGTGTCAGAGGACCCACAGCAGCCTGTGATTTAAATAACTTTCACTGATCCCATTGGAAACCTTATTTCCATCTTGTTCAGGTTCTAGCTTCAGTTCCTTGCTCTAGCGCGGAGCTCCTCTCTGCCTATGAGCAAGTCCTGAATTTTAGTGAGTCTCGCTTTCTCAGTCTGTAAAAGTGAGATAATTAATGCTGTTCTACTTTACATATGTAATGGGAAAGTTAATTAATTGAAATAGAAGGCATTATTTAAATTCAAATGAGTATTTAAAAAAGTATTTCCTCAGGTGAGATCCATTAATTCAAGTGTTTTGGGTCAGGGTGAAATAGTTTAGGAGGAAACAGGAGCAGAGAACCTGACCATTTTCCATGAGGCCGTTGTATCAGGGGAGAACATAACTGGTGTTTGCCTCAGGAAGCTCCAGGAAGTCAGTTCAACATTTTCTCATTATTAGAAGTGGATAATTGAGAAGTGGTATCTGCATATTAGAATGCTTTTGCGTCGCAGTCAAAATGTTACCGTGGTTCACAGACATACTGCAGTTCGTTTCAGACTGTTGAGATGGTGAGAACTGCAGCAGCACACTGTTAAAATGAGGTTGCAACATCCACCCAAAAAGAGGAATAAATTTGCGAATGACTGGACACGACTATGCTGTGTTACTGGCTGGCACATTCATACTGCTGTCGTTATGTAAACTAGCTCAGGTATGTCTACAGGCATTGCACACATAGGCATGCCCTGAAGTATTACAACTAAATTTGCTTGTTGGTTATTGTGTCTGTTTTACCTGCCTATGAACTCCACCTGGATAGGATTTCTGTGCCCCAGCAGAAGTTTGGTTTGTTATTTTCTTTTATTGTGTTTTGGTTTTTTTTTTTTTTTTTTTGTGGTTTTGTTTGTTTCTGAACAATCTGTTGTGTTTCTGTATCACATCCTTTTCTTCCTTTAAATAATGTGTTTCATATGAGGTGAAGATTTTAAAACAAAATCACCTAAACTTCTGAATATGTCTGTAGTATTTAAAATTACACAAATAATGCTGGTTTTTACTTACAGTTGTGGATTGTCAGCAGATTGTCCCCCTCATTAAACATATTGTGAGCTACTAGTGCTGGATAAAGCTGCTTTACTACAAGCTGCCTTGTTTATCTTTTTGAGGACCTTCATCTATGTTAGAAAATGATATTTGCTCTATCTGTAAAGCTATCAAAGGTACTAAGACTTTAACTGAGATAGCAAACAATATTGTAGCAGGATGTAAAGGTGTGTTTTTCACTTTCTTCCTCCAAATCGTTCAATTGACTGAAAATTGCGAGGTGTTTTTATTGCAGTTCTTAATGGATAAGCATCCGTGCTTGAAATCATATTACATCTTGGTGTTCCCAAAGATCGTAAGTCTGACAAAAACTTGACTGACTTCACCATTTCAAGGAGTAATCTGCATAGGCCAAGTCGTTGTGATTGGACTAGACTAGCAAAACGCATGGTGGTGTAGTTTGTTCTAATGACAACTAATGGACTTAACACTATTGCTGCCAGCCCAGGTCCTTCTGTGCACTCAGTTATCTTCTGTGTTCTGCAGGTTTTCTGCTTGATTTTGTTCCAGATGGATTTAGACTCATCCTCTAGACTTCCTGGTGTGCCAACACCTCCTACCAATGCTAAGGTCAATTTAAATTAACACTGTTAGTACTGAAAATACTCTAAATGGGTTATTTGTATTATTAGAGTTAGAGTTAGGGAAATGAAATTTAAACATTCAGTATCTGCTCGGCTAAATGTGTTTGTGGTACTGCGCAGTATGTCAGGGATTCATCTTGCTCATGATTCCATTGTCTTAAATGGAATGCCTAGTTTGAGATAGCTATCCAGGCAGCCCCTATAGATGGTTTGAGAGAAATGCCTCCATAATATGCTTCATTCATTTTAAAAATAGATGCTTGAGAAATACGTTGTTCTCTCTTGACCAATGGAAAAGTAGAGAGATTGAGCTCAACGCTTTATTATTACCAGATTTCAGTGAGATGAGTACCATCCTCAGTGTATGCATATATTTATATTTAAGTTGACCAATGAATGGTAGGTGAGATAAACCTCTGCTTAACTTGAGGTACAGACGAGTTAGGTTTTTGGACACATATCTTAAAGTGGGATTTATTTTCTCTAGAAATGTCCATCTCTATTCAGCTGACTGTAGGAGGAGCCTAAATAGAGACTTTATACTACAAGTCAAAAGTTCAGATAGATAAAATTAGGTGAGATGAAGCCTACCCTGAATATTCTTTCCCTGGAGCTTCATTGACAAACTAGCAGATGGCTTGAAGGTAGAAGAACTCTTATTTAATCTGTTGTTTGTGTCTGAGGTATTCTGTGATTCTGGAGAGTTTCCTCCGTGATTTCATAGGAGGTTGTATTAAGAACATCCTGTTTGATTTGAGTGTGAACAAAATCAGGATATCTTTAATTGGTGTCTGGTGGAATTTTTTGGATGGGAAAGGTATCTTTTCTAAACCTGTCAGTAATGGAATGTGGAATCATTTTAGTGTCTGTCACATCACTGAACTTGGAAGAATAATTAAGTCTTTTCATCTAGCATTTTAGCATTTATTTATTTATAAATGCACCTTCGTGCATTTAATTGGTTTCAGTAAGCTAATTACATGAGCACAGTGTGGCAAAGGATTGATGTTAGTGATTATTGTTTTCTTCTTTTTTTTCCCTTAAGCAGGTCAGGTTGGCCTGAGTCTCAAGTCTAATGAAGACAAACTTTGGCTAATTTCCTTGTGTAAGTAGATTTAGTTGATTTTCAAAGACTAAATTCATTAATGAGCTTGGCCCTAGGTCCTCCAAAAATTAAGAAAATAATGCACTGGAATGTTGTCTGGTGCTTTAGAGAATGTGAGAGGCATACATTTGTGATTGCTTATAGGAGACAAAAAAAAATAATCTTTGTCAGTTGTTTATGTAATGAAGCACATTTTTCTAAATTAAAGCAGACCTTGCTTTCAAGCATGGCCTGCTTAGCGGAGGGTTTTAGAGTTGGATGTTAAGTGAGGCAGCCTGGCTCCTGATTGATGGCTAAGCAGGTGCCCTTATAGTGTCTTTGTTTCTGTTGGCAGGGGGAATTTGGAACTTGTTACATCTTTTGACTATGGTTCAGAATCATCCAAGGTAGTAATTTCAATCCTGCAATATGGCACAGAAATGAAAAGGTAGCAGAGCTTTTCATAATCTGTATTGTGGTGGTACCAGATGTTCAGACGTCAGGTTTTTTTCTTGTTCCAGTTCAGTCCAGAGGGATTGTATGGAAATGAGGTCTTTGTCCATGCTATTCTTGAAGATTTTGAGGTTCAGCTGCTAGTGTTTTTGCATTGATTTCGGCAAAAACTAATCCATGTTGCTTGAGCTTAGATGAGTTCTCCACTTTGTCTCTAAAAAGCTGCTTACTGAATTTGCTATATCAGACAGAGGTGTATGTTTTAATTTTTCAGGCATCCTTTCAGTTTAGCATATTAACCACCATTTTTCTGTAAAAGGCAAATACGGAGTTAGTCTGGGATTCAGTAAGATTTTTGTTGCCCCGTTCTGAGGCTGCCACTGTGTGTATGCTTTTGAATGGATTCCAGTAATTGGATCCGCCTAGACCCACTGCTTATTGTCACCACAAACAGCTTAAAGCACTGTAGGACAGCCTGAAGATAAGGTATTGACCATACCTGCCCTTTCATACCATCTTGTATCAAGTTGAAAAAAAATGGGACCATGGCCATCTAACCTATTCTGATGAAACCAGGAGACCTGTCAATACCAGAAGATTTCTATTAATATCCTGAAACAGGTATGGGCTCTCAAAGTCACAATATGGTGGTTAAAAGTTGGGACAGTCTCATTAAGTCTGGATGTGGTGATATTAATAATCGTAATATAGAGATTATTTTGGTAATATGTGTGTTCACTGATGAAGAATTAAAGCTCTACTTATTTTTAACTTTGAAATATGTAGTTTTTAAATGAATGTTTCGTTTCAGTCTTGTAACATTGTGCCAGCATAATTTTTTGGCAGTGAATATGAAAATGTATTGTTAATGATACTGAATTTGGCCAGAGACCCTAAATGGTAATATTCAGGGTTTCCATGATAAAGTGTTTCACTGAATCCTTGTCAAGCTTTTTAAAGTTTGTTTGGTTGTTGTTGTTGTTGTTTTAATGAAGAAAAGCATTTAGCTATCAGCTTCCATGTATGCAGCAGTTACTACTACTGTAGAAATTGCAGGTTTTTTCTGCCGTCCATGCTAGGATGTCATGCTATATCCTATATTTAAGGATACATTAATAAACATCATTTAATCAAAAATGGTATGTCTCTGAGAGGCAGAGAGGTCTTGTGCCTTTTATAAAGATTGGGAAAATTGACTTAAAGTTTCAGGGGCTTAGTATCTGTCTAGATCTAGAGTTTTGATTCTTAAAACTTTCATTCTGCGGCTACCTGGATGTGTATTGCTTTTGGACTGAAGATCCTTTATGTACCTAAATTTCTGCTTTTGGCCAAGCTCTATAGTACCATAATTTTCATGGTGCTGCATAGCTTGGCATCTATTAAATATATAGAAGATCTTTTATGCTCCATTAAATAGATGTTCCTCAATTTGTGTTAGCTGAGACACGAGTACTGCTAAGTGAGCTGTTGAGTACCACTTACGAGGCTTCACACAAAATGGCTGTGGAAGTAGGGATGCTGCTTCCTGTGACCCGTTGGTTCAGCCAGAGGGCAGGTAGCCAGGACATGGATGAGAGTTTCAAGGCATATCTCCTTTCTCTGGGAAACATGCAGTAACCGTTGATTGCCTGGAACTGCAGGCATCATCAGCTTTCCTTTGTAAAAACTAATCTCTGTATGGAATAGTTAAGAAATTGGAAGAATGAGGGAGAAAATGTGATTGTGACCTAGTGGTTAGATTATATATGTGAAGTAGAGGAAACCTGTTTTTTAATTCCTATGCCATTTAGCTTTTCTATACTTTTATCAAATGATTATTCAATATTAAACACCTTGAAGGAGGGCCCCCTTTTGTCAGGGCATTGCTCTTTGAAATGAGGGATTTGTTCTTTTTCTTTAAAATAAACAAACCATGGTTCACCTCGCTCTGAGATGGCTAAAGACTATGAATCCTAACTGGAAGGAGATATCTTCTCAATTCTCAGGATAAGTTGTCTAGTACTTAGAAACTTAGAAAAAACTCTTCAGCCTTTCCTCTTGTCTGTCTGTGGTTACTGCTGCCCTAATTGCTGCCCAGTGCATATCCCCTTTCTAAGCATCTAAACCTTCTCTTGCCTTTTTTTTTTTTCCCTTTGGTTTCCTGAAGTCTAATTCAGGCTGTGGATTTTGCTACACAACCAGGTGCTAGGTCGCTGTAAATCCAGTTCTGAATCTTCAGATGTGTGTTCTAACACATATGTGCCCATCACTATTTACCTATGTTGAACTAGTAAATACCTTGGTGACCCTATGCGTTGTTCCAACTTTCTCATATGCATATGGAAGTTGTGGGTGCACTTAGGAGGTTGCCTTAGAGCGAGTGCTTCATGTGAAAGCATATTTTTATATTTATGTCCGGGAAATTCAGGACAGAATTTGGATCCTCTCTGGCATGTCGTATTCCGGGGTACTCAGTAAAGGGAGTGCATGTATGTTCTACATGCAAGGTAACTCTTTGTTCAGATGCACAGAAGTCCTGGTGGGTATACATTGTCCAGGATTTCCAAGCATCAAGCAGCCGCGTTTGAGCTACCACTTGACTATGCTGCCCAGCGTCAGGAAATTCCAGGCAAATGGCCAAATTTGTCTTTTTTTTTGCCAGAACAGAATTTCTGTTTGGAAAAAAAGGGCTGTGTCTGAAGAAACCTGGACATCTGGCAGCTTTACATCAGATTATTGAGCTTCTCTGTGATAAAATACAAAATAGATTACAAGTATTAAGAGTTCCTTCTTTTAAACAGAAGCCATTTTTCCATTTCATAATTCTTGATCGTGTTTCTGTTGTCAAGATTAGATTCAGATGAAGAGAAGGTTATTAACTGGAGAAACTCATTCTGATGCCATTGCAAGTGGAACTAATTTCAGTACATGAAATGTTGATAGCTTTCAGATTTTTACATTTTATATGTTACCAAGAATTCTGTTTGGTTGCTTTAAATCCTGTCACATTGCCACAATTAATTACTGGTATTTTTGCCTTGCAATTGAAGTGATTACAAGCATGTAATTTAGCGTCAGGCAGCTTTTAGCCAAAACATAATTTAATATCCAGCTGTTTTTCCCCTCACCTCCCTCAAGCACCAGAAAACATCTAGCTTTCCAGGCTCATCTTGTGAAGCCAATAGTCATGGTGTCAGTGGATTGAAGCTCAAACAGAAGTGCTGGGGTCCCATCCCTAGGTGAGGATTTTCTGCACTTCTGGACTTGTAGATCACTGCAATTTTTACCAAGAAAGTATTGGAAACCCTTTGCCCAGGAATGTTTCCATTTTAAGTACAATCTCTGTCTAAATGGACCTTTACTTTCTTCTCCTTTGTGTTTTGAGGCTAGAAAGCCTCCAGTCAGTTGGTTCTGTTGCAAACTATAGCTATGCAGCAGTCTGAAAAAGCAGGGCCCAAACTCGTACCTGGAGTACAGCCACTAATGAGAGGGGAAAATACATAATCTGTCTCTTCAAATATCTGTCACTGCAGAACGCATTTATAGGTTTGCTTCTGATTCTATAGGTGATAGATTTTCCCCAGAGCCAGCACTGAACCTCCTGTATGTTGTGTCAGGCAGAGCTTAACTGCCTTTTTTTGATGAGGCATAAAAATGAGACTTTGCCTTTAGAACCTTAATGAGTGCTGAAATTAATGTTGTAGCTGGTACAACATCATGTCTTGCTTCCCTAGAGCACAGCTCCAGGAGGGTAGAAGGTATCTGAGATTGTACGTTGTCCCTGTGCGAGTAGATGGGCAGCTATGGGGTCAAGAAAGTCCCTCCACTTTGCCACCCTCAAAGACTATGTGTGCTATTCGTAAAGCCTACCAAGCATAAGCCCCGGGGATGATTCAGTGCCGGAGACTAATGTAGGTATTCCCAGAGGAACCTCTCTTTCTTCATTGATTACAGAGAGAATGTAGGAATACAAGCTTTCTGGATATTGCATAGAGAAGAGAGATTACTTGGCTTATTAATATCTAAAATGTATGAATTAAAATCTTTTCCATTCATAATTCCCACTGAATTTGGTGGAATTGTTTTGTTAATGTTGGATGTTTAGCCCTTGTAAGTACATCAGGCATAAAAGGAAAACAGTAACTTTGCTACTTGTGTTTTAAATTTAATTACCCCAGATCTTATTGTTACAACTTTCTCTAATGTACCCATCAGAAAGTCTTAGGCAGGTAAGCGTGTTACTTATTAAAATTAGTGACAAAATATCTTTCAAAAGAAAATAGTGCATGATGTACAAATGTATTGCAAATTCTAGTAATCTAAAATATAGGTAATTTGAAAGATGAAAAGCTTTCTGTAAGTGCAAAGTATTAGAAAGTGCTTTTTCTTCTTACTGTAAAACTTCACTAGATGTCAGTGTGGAAAGTATTTTTACTTAAATGCTATGTGAACCATAGAATGAGAAGTGTTAATTCCTTTAGCACATGCAGATTTAGGATGGCAATTATTAGAATTTTGTAGTCGGGGCGTTTCTCAATTCATAGTTTGTAGAAACGCAGTTTCAGAAGAACAAAAGTGATTTTCATAAGTTCATACTGAATTCTGAAAATTGTTTCTGTTCAAATAGACATTAAAAAGTCAACATTTGTTTCAGTACTTACAGAAAGTTTTGAGATCTGTATTATAAATCAAAATGGCATTTTAAAACATAATTAAAACCGATTTTTAGAGTTTAAAAACTAGCAGACTTTTTGGGTTTGTTTTATATTTTGATTATTCTGAGTCAGCAAAAAATTTAATGTATATTTTCTTGCTGTTGGTTTGTGAAAACTGGACTTGTTTGTATGAGGGTAGCAAGTACATTTTCAAGTGGCTCAAGACAGGGCTTAGGCATTAACTCATGCATTTAGAAAAGAAAAAATGCATATATATTTATATATGTTTGATTAAGGAAAGCATTCCTAATCTGTAAGTGTGGTTGTGCATTCTTTTAACTGTATTATATGTCTATGTGGCATTTGAGGAATCAGGCTATCTCTGTTCCTACATGAGAAGGCTGGCCGGTTGGTTTTTTTTGGGTGGTTTTTGTTGTTGTTTTGTTGAAGCTTAAGTGCTTCTATTGGAGCTTTAAGGTTTGAGCTCCTATGAGATAATTAGACTTTTCCCTTTAAATTAATTCCTTTGTGTTTCTGAACTGATACACCAAGCAAAAGATAATGGTTTAGATATTGTCAGGTGCCTTTGGTTTTGCTATATTGTTAAAGTAAGCTGCTGCCAGGACTAGTTTACCAGGATGAGCCTAATTGAACAGTCAGCGAACACCTGAACACAAGTATTTCTGCTGAAGTACAGAACTAAAGAGGACACCCTCTCCAATCCTATTCTGTCTGCCAGTAGAGCAATGAAAAGATTAAGACGAGGAACACAGTCTGCTTGCATGCTGGCTTCCACTGCCAATTTGCGATTTTTCTCTTGAAGTTACTTGCTTTTAACAGAAACTTAAGTGCCCTTCCTGTTTTTTGGAGTTACCACAAAGAAGTTGATTCTGCCCAGAGTTAGGCTATGACTTAGGGAGCAATGAGGAAGAGCTTAAGCTATATTTACACTAATTTTCCAGCTTTAACTTGCGTACTAGGTACATCGCCATTAAAAAGCGATCTCTTAAAAATATGAAAACAAAGGTTGACTCTGCAGGAGTTGCATCTAAAAGTTGTATTTTGTCTTCATTATTTCTAGCTATGAAGTATCTTCCATTTAGAGGGAAGAAGGGGTTTTTTTTGCCTAAATGCTGGCATCACAAACTCACACTCTGTGTGAGTCCTTACCTACACCTTAGGTATGCTTTCAGTAGCATGTCTATAGCTCTCAGAAAGTTGGTGTGGATAGAACCTAACAACCCTATAATTTGGGTACAGCAAGTCATTCTTTAGTAAATACTCAAGAACTCACATTAAAGTTCCTTTTGTATTTGTACAGCTTGTATTCAAACTAAACCTTTTGCTTTTGCCAGTAAAGATCACATGATTCTGAATGCAGGAGTTTGACATTTTTCATATGAGAACTGGACTTTCCTTTTGCATACATTGGTTAATGCTGTACTAATAGTAACTAAATAATATGGTGATGGGTTAACTGAAATATGCCAAAAATGCATTTGAAAATGTAAATGTCAAATACATGTATTAACAGCAGATACATCATAAGTAATTTTGAGTGGTTTGTTAAAACATTGCAAAGAGCTTGCATGTAAGTTAAGGTATGATGAAACCAATATTTAAGAACTTAAAGTATTTTAGTAGATTTCATTAATTTTTCATGAATTATACCCACACATTGAGGAGAAGAAAAGTAATTTTTTTAAGTACTGCTTTATGTAACATATCCTTTTACTGAACTGATACCTTAAGGGCATTTAGTTTATGTCCTGTACTTCATGATGTTTAAGTGGCTGTAGCAGGACAGGTGTAGCATACTAAAGAGACTTTACAAAGGCACCTTGAGAAATTGTCTTTTAGTGTTTTTGAAATAGGCGACTTATTCCTCTTGCTGCTTTCTCTGTCGATGTTTTGTGATGACTGACTCAGCAAATTCTGCAACTGTTGTTCCAGGCTAAGAATCTTGTGACCAGTGGTCCACATTATGGCTCACATGAAAGAAAGTGCTATTGCCTTACTTTTCACCCCTTTCTGTGATGATAAATAAATGCATTAAATCATCAGATAGTAAATCAGGCTGAACTGCTCTTGCCTTTCTTGCATAGTTTACACCATGGATCTTCAGCATGTTTTATCCATTTCACCTGGGAGGTCTTAACACTTTTGTTTCTTTTTTGGAAGAAAGTAAAAGGGAAATTTGGGAAAAAATACTGTGCAGAATACTTAGCAAGTTCCTCCCTTTGTGCTGTTGGGTTGCAGGGAAACCAAGATGTAACATTTTTTTTGCCAGGCGTGAGATCCTGTACTGGAAAGCTCTGCCGTTCTGACTTTAAGGTGAGAGGTGTGGTTGGGTCTGTATTAGAACTGATTCATCTTTATGCATGCAGCAGAATTTGCTTTTCGTTGCAGAGACCTTTCAAAAACAGCAAGGGTCTTGCTGTTAGTTCTGGACTTGTGTGGGGTTTTTTCCTCTATTGGAATATTTTGTTTTATAGTGGAAGGAACAGTTTTTGCACTGAATTTTAACTGTGAAATGAAATTTATGCTACCATACTCAGAGCCAAGGTTTAAGGCAGTAGTTTATGTTTCATAAATCAAATAAATAAATGTGCACCTGCAAATCAAGCTGGATGTGAAAGCATACAAATCATTGATTAAATGCTTGAGTACTTTCTTGGAACTGAAAGCTATAGAACCTTTGTTAGTTTTGATGACCTTATATATGAGAAATCTAGATATGCTTAAGTGCTTGCTGAAGTATGCGATGGTTTGGTCATCTTATTAGCCTTTAACTTAATTGCATTTCCAATGGCATTATCATGTGAAAATGTATGGTCCAGAGTCTGAGATTGTAGGTCTTTTTGTGATCCATCTGGAAGCAAGTAGAAGATTTGGATTTTGAGAGATTACTGGTGCACCATGTACTGTAACTGGGAATTGCTGCTGTAGTAAGATTTTTATAGCACTCCTTTGGAAATGTCTGCATTAATTTCTGTCAGAGGTTGGATGAAATATTTTTTTGTTTAATTGTCTGTATTCTATGCAGATCTCAGGAAAAAGTAAAAGGACAGAAAGGCAGGTTTTGCATGTAGTCTCAACTGTCTCCCCAGCATTCAGAAGTACTCCTATCCAAACATATGCAGTAGCCTTACCTAAGTGTTTTTCATGTATTAAATATTATAAATAATGTAGTTAAAGGATGTTGTGAATGTAGTTGCATGAAATGGTATGTTTTGCCTTGCCCTTCTCTCTTACCAAAGACTGTATGCCAAAGAGTTTGGCATAAGTACAACTGTTGTTGTACTTTACAACCTTTACAAGCTTTGTTCCTTTAATTCCTTCAGTAGCACGGCACTCAGCTTGACTGTAGTTTACACTGCACTTCCTAAGTCCTGGGATTTATCCTCTCTTGTCTACAGCTTCTCACTCTGCTCGTAAACCACAATTTGGAATATTTATGATGCAGACTTTTGTAGCAATTTATGGGAGTCTTTTCTTCTCAAGAAAGATTAAAGTTGACTGATCCATGCAAGATTGCTTAGAGGAGTTAGGCATATGATAAATGTTTTCAAAGAAGATATTCTATATGGAGAGCCGGAACTGGTGGTTCTGGTTTACTCCAAGTTTAAAAAAATGAGTGGGGAGAACAAAATGAGAAATTTCATATAAGCAGTCATTTTGTGGGCTCTCTGTGTTGTGGATACTGCAGGAGAATTGTGTCCCATCTATTTATGCTGGTGTGAGCATATGAAAACAAAGAAAAGCTTAATTCATGTTCATTACATTGAAGGCATCATACTTCCCCACTTCCAAAGTAAAAGATGAAATGTTTCTCAGTGGGATATTATTTTGTGGAGGATAGGGTAGGAAAGGATACTCATGTTTTAGTAAAAATAACTAACTAGTTTCAGGGTAGAAACATCTTCTGCCACCTTCTGGAAATGCTTGCTAGAGGGAAAGTTTTGTAAGACTTTGGCATACAAATATTTGGTCAGTACATGCCAGTCTCTGGACACAAGTATGCAACTTACTGCACTGAGTTATGTGAGAGGAGACTGTTAAAAGGACAGTGTTCTTCTCATGACATGGTTGTCTCCTGACAGTTTCCTTGTGTAGCAATTGAACCCTTAATTTTAGAAGATGTAATATATTTGAGACTTGGTTTGCGCTCAAACCCACAGCCACAAATAGTAAGTGGACGAATAAATAATAATGGTTATAGCCGAGAGAGAGACTGCTTGTGAAAGTGGGCTATTTAAATTACAGATCCAAGCATATGTGTATTGTGGACAACTGGGATGCTACCCTGAAAATTAGAAAGTGAATCAGCTTGCTTCTCCTCTCTGAATGCTGAACAGGAGTGATACTGCTAATCTGCTTTGTATTCCAGTGTTTCATAGAATTGTCAAATGGTTTGGGTTGGAAGGGACCTTTAAAGGTCATCTAGTCCAACCCCCTGCAATGAGCAGGGACATCTGCGACTAGATCAGGTTGCTCAGAGCCCCATCCAACCTGACCTTGAATGTTCCCAGGGATGGGGCGTCCGCCACCGTTCTGGGCAACCTATTCCAGTGTTTCACCACCCTCATCGTAAAAAATAAATTCTTACACCTAGTCTAAGTCTACCTTCTTTTAGTTTAAAACCATTACCCCATGTCCTATCACAACGGGCCCTACTAAAAGTTTGTCTCTATCTTTCTTATAAGCCCTCTTTAAGTATTGAGAGGTCACAATAAGGTCTTCCTGGAGCCACCTCTTCTCCGGACTTAACAACCCCAACTCTCTCAGCCTTTCCTCATAGGAGAGGTGTTCTATCCCGCTGAATATCGAAAGGGGATAGTGATAGTGTTCTTTGGGTTCCTTTGTGGAAGAGCTATCCTTTCCATGTCCTGAGGGTAAAGTTAGCGATATTCACAAATTTCACCGTTGCTCTCTGTCTGTATTATTTGATTCTGAACCAAAATGAATGGTGGTCACTGAGGATCAGCACAAAATTGTTAGCTAGAGAACTTTTTTACTAGCAGAACATTTAGATGTATGAGTCTACCAGAAATATTTGTGTCACAAACAGAAATTTTCCTTTACTGAAAAGGGTGGAGAGAGGCCAAGAGTTTATCACGGTGCACTGCAGGAGTCCCCGGTTTGGTAGGGGCTGTAAGCACCAGGTATTCCTGCTTTGCTCTGAAGTGGTGCCCCTGGTCTGCATCCTGAGGTGCACCTTTTTTTCCCACTCAGAAATTCTATCCATCTTCTAATTGAAAAACTGAAATGTCAGCCTAAAAATGAGAAGTGGCAGCCAGATTTTAAAAGGATTTTAGGTACTTATAGCCTCAAATAGCTACCTACAAAGATTTCTAAGAATAATTTTGTGCTTAACTCCTATTACTTCTAGCAGCCTAAGAATATTTTTAAAGTCTTTATCTTTGGAACCTTTTGAAGTTTAGTAAGGGTAAATCTGAAGGAACACGGAGTGTGAAATGGGACAAAATTCTAATTTGAAAACTTGGTTCTTAAACCTTTTTTGAGGTTTGCGTATATACCTGCCCTTGTACTTTGATGTAATATGAAATAAGCCTGGATAGTGCAAAATACTCTGAGAATGTTTCATTCATTTTTGCTGCAAGTGCTACATGGGAAAAAATAAAAACAATGCCCCAGAATAAAAAAATAGTAAAGCCTTGAAAAACGGTATTTACAGTATTGGTTTTGAAGCCTTGCAGACAGCTTCTCATGAAAGCTGCCTGAATACTTGCATCAATTATTTCAGTAGTTTTCCAGTAAGAATTTAACGTGAAGTTATGCTCTAATTAGAAGTCCACACATCTTTGAATTCCATATTTAGAGACAAGGCTTGAATTTAAATGGATCTTAAATCTGAGATTTTGCCTGACAAGGAGTCCTCTAGTGTAAAAGGGTATTGTCTTCTGTTCCTTCCTGCCTTCTAAATAATGGTGCAGAGGACACTGCCAGGCTGTTAACGGCATTTGGGCATATTTAGTAATAGGGATTTGTATTCATAATTTAGCTGATGATTCATTTGCCGGTACATATCTGAATACTTTTAGCTCATTTGGCAGTATGTGCGTTGGCATAGCAGTCATCATGGAAGCAAAATATATGTGTTTGTATTTGGATCTTGTGGCAGATGTGTAATATAAAGGAGCTACCACTTTGGCAAGGCCACTTTCCTGGCTCTGCCCACGTTTGAAGTGTTCCCTGGTTATGATCTGTGATTGTGGCTCATGCTGATGTTTATCTGCCTTTTCAGAATGAAAATAGCACTGTTCTGTTCTCCTTTGTTTTGTTCTTGTGATGTTGCAAAGATAGTGCAGCATGGTACAAACACTGTGGAAACAGAACTTTTTAATAGACTTTTTCTCAACTGCCGTGTTAGTTCTGAAAACAATTTGTAACCTGTCTGTCTCCATTTGGCAACTGAAAAGCAGGGGTTTGCAACCAAGGCTTTAGAACATGCAGATGACTGAATTTCTGTGTAGAGTCAAGTATGTTTAAATTGCTCTAGGTGGGTAAGTATGTAGAGAACAAAAAAGGTAAAGATAAGAGCAAATACATACTTGTTCCTTTTTTTTTTTGGTGGATCTTCAAGCAAAGTAGTATGTTTTGCAGAGTGGACTTAAGTCTTTCATGTGACGCTATGTTAAATATTAACAGCTTGCCAGGATGTGTGTATAGTTTGCCCTCAAAACAGGGTTCAACTACTCTTTTTTGGTAAGTTAATTTGCTGACTAAAATTCCTACTTCTAGAGAAGTAGTTTCTTGTTACTTCTCATTTACAGGATGACTTTTTTCTGAGAAATTTCAACTAGCTTCCTTCATTTCTGCATTTTTGTCAATATTAAAACTACAGCATCCAGCAGTTGTGAGTATTGGGGTGCTGTGTCTCAGTTTTAGCTAGTCTTCTCCCTTTGTGCAGACAGAGGAGAATGAATACATGAGGAGATCTGGGGACAGAAGGGCCTGGAAGGGAAGAGAAGCAGCAGTAACTTTACTGCTTGTTTCCCTTTACCTTACACAAATGTGTCCGTGCAAACATGACACGTTAAAAAAAAACACACTAAAAATTACTAAAATAAAACTTGATAATGGGGATATTGAGCTGTCTTTGTAGGTTAAATTCTGGCTGTGGTTAATTAAGTAAAAATGCTGCTCCAACCACGTTATTTTGCGTGCCATATTATTAAATGAAGGGAAAACATAGGAGGAAAAAAAGTCTTTTGCTGCTTTGCTTGCTGGAGCATTTATTTCCCCTTGTCCGTACGTGTATTGCGAGAACACCAAGCATAACAAATAGTGTTTGCATTTAGTTCTGAATACAGTGAAGTCCATGATCACTATTACCTCTGTGAAAGCAAGCTCCAAAGCCTGTCTGGCTGCCCAAAGAGTTAGCATTTCTGCAGGTGTGATGGATGGGTTTGTTGTTCTAATGAAGCATGGCTGTTGTTGGAGGTCGTGGTCACAGGAGAAAGGCGATCCATCTTTAATGAGGGGCAGTCCTATGGAGGCCTTGAATGCCAAGGAGAGATACAGCATTTCATTTTTTATTTGATGTAGATGGCCAGTGCAGAGACAGTAGCTTGTTTTACAAGGGTTTTTTTTAATTACAAAGAAAGTGAGAGCTGTATCCTGCAGAAACTTTAACCGTTTTAGATGTTTTGGCTTAGTTCCGAAGTGTAATGAGTCTGGAGGTTGCAAGTGCTTGTATTTCTATGGCCAGATCTCTGATCAGATAGGGACATCAAACCTCTGGCCATGCACAGATGGTGTTAGACTTGCCTGTCTGAGCATCCTTGGGAATTGAGGTCTCACAGGCTGCATACTAACTAGCAGGCAGTGTCTGTAATCAAGGGGAACACTATGGCCTAGGGAAATTCCTCAGAGCAATTCCCACCAATACAGGTAGTAGGTGTGTATTTTAAGTACCTCTGAGGATCAGGAGCTTGTGTTGGGGCAGAATCTGGAGGCAGATTTTCTCATTGACCAGGCAAATTCTATAATTTGTGTTCCCTCCTTTTTGTTTTCTAGACTACCTATAGACATTTGAGGTTGGTTGTGACGAGGATAACTGGGCCCTTTTAATTCAGATCAAGAAGCAGCAAATTAAAAATAACAACTTTTCTTCACTAAATTAGTTCTAGTTGGACTAGCGTACCATGGATGTAGAACTAAACATATTACCAGTCTCCTTACACATCTGGTTTGTTTAACACGGGTTGTATTTAAGGTCTGAAAATGAGAATGTTTTCTCATGGTAGATTTATTTGATATTTTAATTGATTAGCCTGAAGACTGTGTCTGAATACTGCATATGTGGCTGATGTCTGTTTGAGAACATAAAACATTCTTTCTCTAAGCATGAAGAATGCTAATTATCTTCCCCCTTTTGCTTCTACTCCTAAGCCTGTGGGAGACAGATGCAAAGGGAGGGATGAACATAACTTCTTCTGGGCTTGGAAGAAGTTAAAACATGGATACATCTGCTGTGGTTCACTGACATTTCTGTTGTTAGATTTGTTCTTTGAACAAACTTCTTTGAAAGGTGGCAGGAATCACCAGCATTGTCAGTACAGAATGAAAACTAGGAAAGAGCTGTGTGTCCACCAGAAAATTGGAAGTTTGACTCATCCTTAGACTGAAAACCAGAATATATTGTATACCTATTCACTGAACACAACATTCAGGAGTAAAATATGTAATGCGTTCACAATTTTCTCTTTCTTGGTCTTTCTTGATTCATTTGTTTAAGGCTTTGTTTAGTTTCAGAGTTTCAAACTAAACAGTTACAGATCTAAGATAATGCAAGTGCAGGGCTAGTTACAAATGTGCTTCCTTTTTGATTTGAAAAGTTTGGATGTTGACCTGTTTCTTTTCAGCCCAATTTTTGTCCTGTGTTCGTCATCCTGGTATCTGAACAAACAGCACATAATCTCATTCAGAGGAGGGGATGGTTTGTATGTACCAGTATTTAGTTTATTTAAGGTTAAGATTTCTTTTTAAAAAAATTCTTAAAAGCAAACATTTTTGCTGTATTTTTGTTTGTCTTGCAGGTTGATCCAGCTTTGAAAGAAAAATTAAAACAGAACACTGTGACACTAGAATCTGAATATGAGGTAAAATAAATTTGTTGCTTGGGGCTCATAACCTTGGCTACCCTTGATTACCCTGGCCGCTGGTGGGTTGTATCTGTCCCTAACTAAAATTAGATCAGCCATCTGCCTTTGACTCACTGATGTCCAATAAAAACAAGGTTTTATGTAAAGAAAGGTTTTTGAACATGCAATGCTTCTTTCTGAACACAGCTTTACTTTGATGTCCAGGTGCCAAGTACAGTGGTACAAATAAATTCCACTGTTTCTGTGGTTAACCGAGGCTATAAATGTAGAGCTGATGTTGGCCTTGGACAGAGTGTGTATATGTCAACACTTCTACTGCATGAGTTTTGATGATCTTTAGAACAAATTAGTGAACAATGGGCTTAACGTGCTCCCTGTTATTTCTTGTTTCTGAAACTTACGTGTATCTTTCAAACAACTGCTGTTCCTTTTTCACTATTTCACAAAATTTTAGAGAAATATTTC
>NW_009597544.1:21017-43618 GCF_000690535.1 Cariama cristata | reverse complement strand
ACTCTTTCCTCAACAATGCATTTTCTTCAAACATTACTGAGCTCCAAAATGGCTGTTTTGGCCAGTTTAGTATCTAGAGTTTCATAAATCTTCAGGCCTGCGAAAAGCCATGTTAGGAAAACTGGAAAAAGCCTCCCTGTATGCAGAAACAAAGGATAAAGCTATTTAAGATAATTTTTAATGTTTTAAAATTACTTGGATCAAATGTCCAGCTAACACTTGATCTATCTTTATGGTCTTTATGCGGAACACAGGTTTTCTTTTTCTTCGCATACCATGTCCCTGTTACAAGCCTTTGAAGAGCTTGATTGCACCCATAGCTCTCATACTTAGGTGTCCAAATGGCAGTATGTGGTCTTGCTAATAAACCCCTTCTGTTATATTACTCTTTTGTGGTTTATCTGAAATAAAAATAAAACTTACTTTTTCATGCCTAATTTCACAGGACATCTGTCTACCCGCCAGGTTTGTGGTAGTGTTTTACCATTATTGCAACCAGTTTTGGGCCATGGTTTATGGTGTTGGGAATAAAAAGGTTTGTTCCCTGAGTACACATGGAAAGCTCCAGTGGAAACTCAAAACAGACAAATCCATTAAGTTCTGATTGCATCTGGGATTATTGTGTCTTGCTTTCCATAGAATATACTGTAAGGCTGCTCTGATTTATTCATGTGGAAGAACCACAGGCACTAAAAAGAACCACATCTCTCTGTTTAACTCACTACCTAACCTCAAAATCAACTGATCTGTATTCAGATATGCCTTGCTTTCTCTCCAGAAGATAAGTAAGTAGTTGAAGGATAATATTTAAATGGCCATAATTGCATTATGTTTATGGATAAATCGATGGTAATAAAATACAACTGGCGTAACAACATATTACAAGCCTCCTTGGGTAATGAGGCTCCTTCCTGATGGACAGAAATGACAGAAGCAATCTTAATTTTTTTCTTAATCTAAACTGCGGAGAGTTCCCAGGCCATAATTCTTCCAAAGTAGTGTTTGGGTGTTATAGAGGGCAGAGCACTTCAAAAAAACAAATGAATTTGCATTTCCACATAATGAAAATAGATTCAGATTATTATTTTGAACTCTTATCTCAAAGTATACTTTACTGTGGGCACCAGCTTGCAAGCACTAGGCACTTTCATGCCTTGCTTCAATGAAACTTGTGGAACCCAGCAGTAATGCACGTACTTCTCAGGCTCCACAGTGAGTATGTGACCATTTTAGTCAATGTTACCTCTGTGTTCTGGTGGACAAAATCTAATCTATCACTGAGCTACAGCTGGTATCTAGGAGAGTAGTTTTCCATGGACCCCGTGTGTTCCAGGCTAGGGGTTTTCGGGTGGGTTTTTTTCCCCTTTTTCACTTGCTCAAAATACAGCTCTTAAGAACATCTTCTAATTCTACATATAGGTCACATTGGAGGAATACACTGATGGCTGTTACTAAATATGAGATGATAAGAGATCAAGGACAGTTTAAAAAAAAGTTACTGTTTTGATATATAAAGCCTTATTTTACAATATTATTAGCATTATATCTCCAGCTGTTACTGAGGATACCAAGCCAGCTCTTTTGAAGCATGGTTGCCTGATGCATACAAATGTGTATTGGCCCTCTGTAAGACTTTTAAAAAACATCTTATTTTCCTTACAGAAATGTAGATATTGAATACATACTGAATTATTTTAGAATGTCGTAATTTCTGCTATAAGCATACACCTTTATGGGCATATTGCAAAAGATAAAGACATTTCCGATATTTCAAACATATTGAAGTCTGCATTTTGTCTCCAATGTAGTGGTGATGAAAAATGTTGTAATGACAGATTTAATCAAGTTACTGTGAGGAAATGAACATAAAGACATTTTCTCACCTTCTAATTTACTAAATTATATCTTCTTAAACTATACAAAATTTACTTTATTTCACATAGGAGTATTTCTGGCCAGGATAGTATTTTGAGAAAGAAAGAATTTGCATGTGTAATTCGTGCTGCATTTCTTATATCTCAGATCTGTTAATAATGCCATTTATCTTGTGCCTTGGGATGTGCCAGAGGAGCAAGATACCTTTGCATATGTTCTCCATTGTTCATGCATTCCTCTCACACACTTATATGTCCTCATATGGCAAATTAGTCCTTGCTGCTCCCCTTTGCCTAATACATCATTGCTCTGTCCACTAGTGACACTGGTACTACTGTGAATGTAGTTCTGCTGCTGAGCTGGGCATTGTAGAACACACTGTAAAAAATGTCAAGTGTTTGACCTGTGACAAAAGCCTAGAGTATTTTATTTGAAAGCACAAAAATAATGTTTGAAAGAAGGGGATAAAAACTGATTAATGTGATGAGTGAAAAACATCCTCGTGGATGTTTAACAATCACAGTACATTCCTTTTCATTGCTTTAAATGCAATCTCAGAATAACATTCCTGATTTTAGCACTTTGTTTCTTTGCTTCTATGAAATGCATGATCTAGTACACACAAAAAAATCTGGCCTTGGTCAGTTATGTCAGACCCCAAAATAAAGAATTGTAAAGCAAATAAAAACATCTTTAAGAAGAATTTATTAACATTTTGCAATGGACAAATCAGTTAACAAATCAGATGCTAAGGACATCAAGAGAGTTGTCTGATAAGTAAGCTGACAAGGATATGGATAAGAGGATGGTGTTGCAGCAAGCTAAGAATAAAACAATGAGGATGTAAAATCATGAGTAACCATGTTCGCAGAGTAGCAACATTCAAAAAACATATTTGTATTTCTTTTAGAGGAAAAAAATCCTTTGTATTCAAATAAGAAGAAACAAGAGATGTACTTCCAGACCTCTTAATAACCAAACAAGATGTTATTTGACATCTATTAGGCTCTGATAGTTTATAGCAGAGTTCCAAGAAAGTGCTTAGAAGACTTCAGTTGCTGAAAAATATCAATCTGGGAATGATGTTTCTCTGGGAATCATCACTGGGCAGGAAGGTGATATTTTTAAGTGTTCTGTGAGATTTGGGACATAATGTGGGCAATATTGAGTACTTTTACTTTTTTCAGTGATACAAAAGAAACTGTAAAATCATTACTGATGTGCAAGTGACGTGAAAGTATTGTCAAGGCAGGGACAGAGAGCTGTTTGTATTACTTGGTAAGCTGGGCCAATAAAATCAGCAAAATGCCTTTTAAAGTAGCCAAAGTTATTTGTTTAAGAAACTGGAAATGCAGGCCAGAGTGGACTGCATTATGGAGAGCAGCAACTCTGGAGAAGATTTGGGAGTCAGTGAATGAATAATTTGGAGTGATCTTCTACAGTGATGCTGTGGCACAAAGAGCTAATTCAGTCTTTATGAATATGGACAGGAATGGTAGATGGTAGGAAGAGGTGGCACTGGTGAGGCTAGTACTGAAATACAGCATCTACTTCTGGTGTCTGTTTTGAACAGGGCTTTAAAAATGGGGTAGGCTGCAGGACAGGCTGAATACATTAACTTAGGGCTTGAGAAAATGCCTTAAAAGAAACCTAAAGATTTAAATCTTTTTAAAGGTACTGAAAAGAATGTTAGTTATATATAAATACCTTCCTAAGAAGAAAGTGCTAGCTATTGAAGATTTTTTTTTTGGCAAAGATACTAAAATTAGAAGTAAGGTCCATTATTAATAGATGGGAACATCGTTTGAACACAACAGCAAGAAAAATGGGTTCTCCGTCTTTCAGAATATCAAAACTGTAAAACTTTAAAAAGTTTTCCTTCAACTGATTGCAAAGCTATTAGACTCAGCATGGGATAACTGAGGGAATATGCTAGTCTGTGAATAGTCAGAGAACACTGCTTTCTTGACTTATAGTATATGAATATTGAGCAGTTTTTGTTCCTCATGATTTGATAAATCGCTAAAGGTCAGCATTAGCTCTGGTCAAAAGTTGTGTAACTATCCTGAGAATTCCAGCAAAGGTATTGTAATTGCAGTATTAAAATGTTTATTCAAGACAGTTTGTAAGTAAAAGCAGGTATATGGAGAGATGGCTTGGGAATGTAACCTGAATATTTACTGTCTTAAGAGTAAAAGAAGAATTCGAATAAGCTCTTCTAAAAAGGATTCAAGCCACTTAATGTTCATTTGACTTAACTTCGGGGATTGTAGTGCTAGCAGAATGGATGGAACTTGTTTTTCAGGAAGGGACAGTGTAGTGACATAGTTAAATAGGTGCATCAAAGTGTGTGGACATGAGGACCACTCTAGAAGGAAGGTAATTCCTGAATGCCAGTTGTCGAAATCTGCAAGTATCTTGTTGCTGCCATTATCAGTACCAGAGGATTACAGATTTTGTTGTTTAAGAATTAACAGGTTAGCATATTGAATTGATTTACTTCATTATCTGTGAAGATACTAGTGGCTAAATACCTTGAGCTGTTTGAGAAATGACAAAGATGTTGGGAAAGAAATCCCTCTGTAGTGACTCTTGTGACACTAAGTGAAGTTGAGATTCTGTTCTTTCCCCCTTTAATCTCTCCATCCCTTCTATGCTCTCTTCTTTGTTGTCCAGCCTAGCCATTGGATTCCAGCTGTCCTCCAGGTTGTCTCTGGGACAAATGGAGTTTCTTGCATTTCAGTTTATTCACATGTAAAATGGTCTTGAGAGTTTTTATTTCACGATGAGTCTTCATCCCTTAATGTTTTGTAAAGAAGGACAAAGTGGTGTGGTATATCATTAATGGAAACTGCTGTGGGAAAGGATTTTACTTAAAATAGTTTATGCTAGGCATTTTATTCTGAGTGGATGTACAGTTGGTAGCTGAGCTATAGTTTCCTCCTTTTCTTCTTGATGTCTCAAAAGTCTTGTGTGCTATACTTCAGAATATGGTCAGAGAAACACGAGAAGGTGGAATTTTGGTGGTGGGTATGGCACAGGAAGAGTTCTGGTGGAAAAGCCTTCTTGCAAGAAGACAGACACTGAACCTTTAGAGGATAGTTCACAGGATATTGCTTTTTACTGGACTTATTTCTGGAATTCATCTCTACTAAATAGTCCTCTGTTCTGGTTTTGGCTGGGGTAGAGTTAATTTTCTTCACAGTAGCTGGTATGGGGCTATGTTTTGGATTTGTGCTGGAAACTGTGTTGATAATTCAGGGATGTTTCAGTTACTGCTGAGCAGGGCTTACACAGAGTCAAGGCCTTTTCTGCCTCTCAACCCACCCAACCAGCGAGTGGGCTGGGGGTGCACAAGGAATTGGGAGGTGGCACAGCTGGGACAGCTGATCCTAAGTGACCCAAGGGATATTCCATACCATATGACGTCGTGCTCAGCATATACAGCTAGGGGAGGACATTTGGAGAGATGGCGTTTGTCTTCCCAAGTCACCGTTACGCATGATGGAGCCTTGCTTTCTGGGGATGGCTGAACACCTGCCTGCCATTGGGAAATGGTGAATGAATTCCTTGTTTTGCTTTGCTTGCGTGCACGGCTTTTGCTTTATCTATTAGACTGTCTTTATCACAAGTTTTCTCACTTCTTCCGATTCTCCCCCCCATCCCACCAGGGGGAGAGTGAGTGAGCGGCTGGGTGGGGCTGAGCTGCTGGCTGGGGTTAAACCACAACATCCTGTAAATTCTTTCCTGGTCATGTTTATAACGTACCTCTTTGCACAGGATTTTCCTTAAATGTGAGGTGTTTCTTTCATAGATGGAAAAGAAAGTGAGGCAGTTAACAGTGGAATCAGACAGCAAACATGGTCAGGACACACAAATGCCTGTTATAAATAATCGCTTCTTCTCACCCTTTCTCTTCTTTCCAAAACAGAATCCTTTGTACTTGCTTACGCTTCCTATACGCCTTTTTTTTAATCCTGGAGGAACCGACCAATTCTTACCATGTTAGGGCCAACACTGTGTGTTGTCTCAGTCACAAAAAAAAGTTTGAGTAGGAAAAGTGGCATCCCCACAGCATGGCTGAATGGGCAGGGGATGTTAGCCACAGAGAGGAAACAGGAGGATTTTTTTTTTTTTCTACAATAAATTTACCCAACAGTACAAATCAAACAGTAGCCATTGATGTCACTGAAAAAACTATTTATAGCTGAAAGGATTGAAGTTGTTCTGTTAACATTTAGCCAAAACTGTAGTTTCTGCACAGAGAAAAGCATTCTGTTTCAGCATAGAAATTGACAAGCAAGTTTTGGAAGAGAGATGAATGTTTTTTTTCAGCAGGAAAGTGTAGATAAGAAACAAAAGTCCTAAACTACAGGAACTCTGTGTGAATGTTACCTGAACTAACTGAGGCGGGGATAGAGGCAGCAGCATGTGAGAGGCAGAAGATTTAACTCACCAATTCAAAAGGATTGACTAATAAGGTTGATTGCTGATTTGAAAGAGCATGGTTACTTTAAGGTAGTTATTTGATGGCCTGGATTTAAGTTTAATTTACATGGTTGTTGTAAATCTTTTCTAGTTGTTTCTTTTCTTATGACTACATGCTTCTGTTAGTAGTTTCATAGTGGCAGCTGATCATTTCTTGTTGTGGTAATCCCTTAGCCTTTCCCTGTGATATTCCTCACAGCTTTTTCCTCTCACTTAAGAAACCTGTAAAAGCTTATTTTTCATGTCTCTTCAGAAGAAAAAACACCATGTGTGACTCATGAAACTACTATATTTTGATCCTCGTACACTTCTCTCTCTTTTTTGATTAGTGTATCTTTTTATTACTATTAAAAGGATATACTGTGCCCAGATTTTTATATACACAGAGTGAAAAAATTGTACACACTTCCAAGTATTTGTAGTCCTAGCAAGGTGTTTGAAATAAACCTCTGTGGTTGGTGTCAGAGGGCTTTTGTGGGCTCCAGACAGGGATATGCTGTGGAAATCCATATGCTCTTCCTACCAGCCACAGAACTGTCATTTTTTGCTCTTACTGCACTCCTGCACTGTGAAATATCACATGATCCCCTTTGGCCAAGCTCACCTTTATATAGTTGAAAAAAGCCTGCAAACATCCCAAAAGTCTGTCCCTGGCTGCTCCTCTACTAGAGGGTTCTGCTGCAGTAACTAGGACATAGCTTTACAAATTTTATTATGATACAAAGTTGGCAAGATCAGGCACTCAAAGTTGGGAAATTCCTTGGTCCTGTTAACTTGGCTAGGTCTCCCAAGCTGTAAATGCAGAGATAAACCTTAATAAGCTGCACTTCTCTTTCTGGGGCACATTAACCACAGTTTGATAAAACTTTCGTATGCAAGGGACATGAAAACTATCCTAAATGTACTTAATTGCTCTAATTAAAAGTGAAATTTGCTGGATTTTGGATGTTTGGTCTTGAAGGTATACTACTGCACTCATGCTGTTCTTTATATGTTGAATGTTTCCAAGTTTCATTTTTGCTCAGGAAACGGAGATAAGCTGAAAGTAAATGACCCATGCATGAGTTCTCTTGACTTTACCCATACAGTTTGTGAATCCTTTGGAACGAGAAGTTCATCTGGGTGATCTGGAGGTGTAATGCATAAATGGCACTGGGTTATCCTCTGAGATTTAACATGTTTTTTAAGACATTCTTCATTTTAAGAAGAGAAACTGCGTGTCAGGAGGAAATCATGGTAAACCCTAATTCCTAGATGGAAGTCTATCTGCTTAGTAGTATTTTAAAAATTCAAGGCTGTGTAACCATGTAGTTTTAACCAAGTGCTGTAATTGTTTGGTATACTGAGTAATTTGTATCACTATAGCATCTTCATACAAAACTGTGAGAGCACTCTGCGAATATTAATTAAACTGTCTGACACCTCTGAGATGGAGGCAAGTCCTGTTCTCAGTCTTCGAACTGAGAAAATGATGCCCAAATTGGTGGTGAAGTTCCTTGATACACATCTTTTACAATGTAGCCACCTAAAGGTGATTCCTTCAGCTATGCCAGTGCAAGTGTTTGCGTAGTCTTATGGTTAAATGAGATTCATTCATAAACAGTATGTATTTGTTTTCCTAATCCATTTCATTTTTCTGATTGGGGCACAGCCCCACATGATGCTGATTTGACATAATTAAAGGGAAAATAACCTGTGGTGAAAGAGTCTCTTAAACTAGTTCACCATAGGTTAATTAATTGTGCTATAGATGAATGGTATTATATCCGGCTGAAATTAGCCACAAAACCTCTGTTGGTTTCGTCATTGTGGTTTTTGCCAGTCTTCAGCTCAGCCCAAAAGAGAAGCGGATCTCTGGATGCTCACATGCAAAGAAGCCCAAAACATTTCTTCCCTTAATGAACAAAAAAGCCTTATTCTGGCCCATAGCATGCTGCTTGCTGACTTGCTTGCATGCTAATAACATAAAAACTAAACATTCTCTAGTTGGAAAAAATACTTCTTTTTAATCTGAGGATTAAGTCACTAATCACAGGCTATTAAATCACAGATTATTAAGTCACTAATCACAGATATTGAATTATGTCATATCCTAAACAAAGTAAGTAACCCTAAGTTTATATCGAGAAAATGAGACATCAAAAATGTGGCTCTGGTAAAGAGTTATGGAAAACCCAATAAGGCCATATCAGCATGATTATAAAGTTAAGATTTTCAGTCATGCACAAGATGGCAGATCCAGTGCTAGCCTTAATTCTGTCCCTCTGCATCTATACGTCATCGTAGAGTTCCTTGATAGATCTTTTATGGTCTTCAGGCTGTTTTGACGCTCTTGCAAAACCAAAACTGCTTTAATGCATTTCTTTCACTGCACGTTTCAACCATGAGGATATTCTTCCCTGGCTCATCTTTTATCTGCAAATGGGTTTGCTTACTATAATGATGGGAAATAATTGCCTCTCTGAATTAGAGTAATTTCTTTCTGTGGTGCTTATCACAAAATTTATTGCATCAAGCTGTAAAGTAAACAGGATTTTCTTATCCCTCCTTTCACATGTGGGAAACAGAGACTAAAACCAAACATTTTTTGCAAGGGACCACCTTGGATTAACTCAGCCTGAGCACCAATAGCTCTAAATGAATTTCTGCAGGTTTCAGTTTAGTGGGGCATGAAGACTATCCTGCAAGAGTAGAATTCGGACTTTTAAAAATTTTATTTCGTTTTAGGGCTGACCGAGGATTATGGCTTTTACTTAGTATCAAGCCAGGCATTTGAACCAGCAATTAAGAAGTGGACATCTCTTTACATCCTTATTGGTAACTTTGCACAAGGCAAGCTGTTTAACAAAAGTCTTAAAAGTCAAGTGTGTGGCAAATGGTTGAACATTTTTTTTTTTGTTGTTCGCTGTGCCTGTCTGCGTAGCTGCATTTTTTTCTTGGATTTACAGCTTCTGTCAGTCCCATACTTTTAAGAGGCAGTTTAGCTGATTTAGGAAGTGAATCAGTAGATTTAATGGACTACACTGATCTTACTTTAAACAGCTAATTTTCAACATCCTTCGGGCTATTTGAGACAAGCAGGAAAAGTGGTGCTGGTCTGATCTGATTACATTTCATTTTAGTCTCCAATGATTGACTCTTTACTGCATTTGAATTGGGAGAAAAAGCTTTTTGATTTTTAGACTGCCAGTTCTTACAGCTTTGAACTTGGTAAAGGCTGGAAGTAGTTTGACCACCTTTATGTGACGTCTCCATGAAGTTAGGTGGGCAGAGTCCAGGCGGCTAAAAAGAAAGAAGAAATAAAACAAGAAATTAAAAAGACCCAGCCAGTTAGAATGAAAGACGTTGACTTCATCTGAGAGGAGAACTAGCTGCTTGCCTAATTTCTCACTGCACAGCCCAGGCAATCTGAAGCTGTGTAACTTTGCAGCTTGTGCTGCACCTAATCAATAGAAGGACCATCAGTTTGGTCTTACTCTCAGCAGTAAGGTTAATTGTAGCTACATATGTGTCTTTGGCCTACATCTAATGTAGCCATTTGTTCTGGGGTGATAGTGTTGTAAGAATTTTCATGTCAGTGACCAAGCAAAAAGTTTTGTTTAGTTGTATGTGAGATAGTGTCGTGGTTTAACCCCACCCAGCCGCTCGTCCACTCACCCCCAGTGGGATGGGGGAGAGAATTGGAAGAGTGAAAATGAGAAAACTCATGGGTTGAGGTAAAGACAGCTTAATAGGTAAAGCAAAAGTCAAACACACAAGCAAAGCAAAACAAGAAAATTATTCACCACTTGCCATCGGCGGGCAGGTGTTTAGCCATCTCCAGGAAAGCAGGGCTCCATTGTTGTCCCAAAAGTGGGGTTTGTTCACCCAGTGTGCAATACGCCAATATACACACAGAGAAGAGCTATTTTATTCCATGTCTGTGCAGAGATGGGTGCTAGGTGGTAGTCCCACAAAGCTAGCACACCCTTGAAAGTCGTGCGGCATCTTTTATACAAGACAGAAACAAAGAAGGGACTACCCAAAAGCAACTTTTTGGTTACTTATGATTGCATTCGACAACAAATCATCTGCGCATGTCTCATTACCTAATTACTTCATTATACTAAGGTGGTCCTAAATTTACATCTAAAATCTCCTTCTAGGGGTGTGGGTTTTAGCATTATAATGAGATTATAATGAGCTATGTTCATCTAAAGGATGCAATTTCATAAGTTTGTGGACCCCAGCCATCAGAGACCAGTTTGGAGATCAGTCTCTTCTTCTCTTATTGTTTTGGTTCTTCTTTATCGTATTCTGCATTCCTCAGTGGCATGCTCCTCCAGTCATCAGATGTTCAATAGCTCACCATTCTTAGTGGAAAATTCCATTTTATACTGGATATCACCATCACATGTAACAGTTACTTGGGAAGACAAACGCCATCACTCTGAACACCCCCCCTCCTCCTTCCTTCTTCCCCGAGCTGTATATGCTGAGCATGATGTCACATGGTATGGAATATCCCTTGAGTCAGTTGGGATCAGCTGTCCCAACTGTGTCCCCTCCCCACTCCTTGTGCACCCCCAGCTTCCTCGCTGGTGGAGTGAGGAGCAGAGGAAGCATTGACTCTGTGTAAGCCCTGCTCAGCAGTAATGAAAACATCCCTGAATTATCAACACTGTTTCCAGCACAAATCCAAAACATAACCTCATACCAGCTACTGTGAAGAAAATTAACTCTATCCCAGCCAAAACCAGCACAGGTAGATACCTGTGAAAATAGCTGTAGAGCAGGAACACATTGCAGAATGGAGATTTTCAGATCCCCTTTCACTGGTGGTACTCCTTATCTTTATCAACGTGCAACAGGAGTCCTCTATTCTTTCAAAACTTGATAGCATCAGTGTCAAAAATTGGATTGTCTAATCATGCTACCTTCTGATGACTGGACAGATATGTGTCCCATAAAGTACTAACTTTTGCGGATACTGTCATGTGCCAGTAAGGAAGGTGCTTTCTTCTTGAATTGCAGCAAGGTATCAAAAACAGTCTCTATACAGGACACAAAATGTTAATGATCTTTATAAAAATAATGAGAATAAAAAATAAAAATACAGTCTCTCTATGTACTCATTAGAGTCTTTAATTCTTTATATTTTAATTGACAAAAATTAACTCTGTCAATAGATCTCATCTGTAGTTTGAGCTAATGCCGTTCACTGTACATAACCCTTGGTTGTTTTACTCTGTCAGTATATCACAGTGTGTTTTCCAGGTACCTTTATGCTTTCCAATGGAAACTGCCAAAGTACTCTCTTGTACTGGTTTGTTTAGATTGTATAGTTTTGCAATATTTCCTGTTTTGGATGAACTTCCTCTATGAAAAGCCTTTGTGAAGTTTCAGGGGCAGGTTAATATGAACTTTGGTAAAGTTCTCCAGTGTGTATGTCTCTCTTGATAGACTTCTTTATGTAGCCTATCTTTAGATACTACAAGTTTCATTGTATATATTTGAAATGTTGATTCTTGTTCAGACTTTGGGAGCTGAGAACCTTTGGGAATAGTTTAGATCCTCATAGCTGTGTGGTACCTTTGTGTTTAATAAAATCAGCATGCTTCCCTTCTGTTAAAGCACAAGGTTATTTTCAGTGTAGTTTCCTTGAAGCTTCCATTAGAATAAGATGTTAAATTCTGAATTTACAATCAGAGTGGATAGTTGCTGCTGTGGGGGATGATGGGTACCTTCTCTCCTTCTCCCTCCTTCTCCCTCTTTCCATGTCAGCTCAGATCCCTTCCAGTTGAAATGAAGTACCAGCTAATCATAAGATGTATAAAGTAGTAAAGACAATTTTTCAGAACGACCTATGCCAACTCTACTGTATGAAAAATTCAGTTGCCCCCACCTTGTGAAAGTCTGCTGTTTGTGCATGTCTTCTCATATATCTTCTGTTGAATGTTGCCTAATTTCTTTTGATATCTGACTAACCTCATTGCAATTTCCTCAATTGTAGAAGTGGCAGAAAACTTTTACATAATGTGAACTAATAGCAGCAGGTCTATTCTGTTATAGCTGTTGAATTATTCTGCGACTATTATTCAAGTCCCTTTGTGTTTGCCATTTACTTGGATGATTGACAGTAGGCAAATTAGACCACAGGCTCCAGGCAGGGTTAAGTATTTTCTGGTGTATTTTTAGAGCATTTGCTGAGATGAGACCCTGATCACAAATCAGAGGTTTAAATCCCCCTGCAGTATTTATCATTAATGGTGTGCAGTATTGCCCTGTTCAGTAGCATGTAGAACAGCCCTGTTTCTGGCAGTGGTGCAGACCGCCTCCTCAATCTCCTGTTGGCAGAGACCTGTCATGTACTGTTCCACAGGCTGATATGTGAGACTTGAGGTCTGTGTCTGCTGGCAAGGGACTTCCATGTCTCTGCCGGTAGGACTGTGAAGATGCAGTATGTGTTTGTGTTCTTCAACTGCAGCACTTGGCAGGTGAGGTCAGGAGGGCACCTGGTCTTCATTTTTGTGCACCTCTAAGGCTAGATAAATATTGCAGTCATTGGTACTTCTGAGTGGGGATGATAGGAATAGGCAAGGAAGTAATTAAAATCTGGATAGTTTTTAAGTATCTGACAGTTCAGTCAGAATATCTCATATATGACTTAATGAGAGACCTATCTGTGATGGCTGGGTGCCATGAGAAACTAGGCAGCAGAAAGCATCGTATACCTTATTCAAATTAAAACCACATGGATTGAAGGGGGTTGCACTGTTACTGTCTCCCTTTGTGCTAGATAATTCATCTTTTCCAGTATGCTTTGTATTTGTGCTGACAGGATACTTCAGGCCACTAATTACTAATCTTCTGTTTGAGCTATACCAATGCTTATCAGTCCTATTACTTCAGTACTTGGCAGACTTGCCGTTGAAGAACAGATCTGGAAAACAAGATGAGACAAGAAAGAAAAAGTCAATACAAGGTATCTTCAGTCATGTTCAGATGCTATAGCGCTTCCTGTCCTTACATGTTATATATCTGTTGATAAGCAGGTGCAGTAATGCCCATCCTAGTCATTTATGTAGCTATATGGATAACTCGCAACTTTTTTTTACCTTGTTGTTGAACTTCTGTTGCAGGGTAGATGAAAGCTCATCAACCCGATAGTGATACTGAGTTTCTTGTGCAAAAAGAAAACAGTTTAGAATAATACGTACTTTAAATCATGGGGTTGTAAAGATGACACTGTTATTTTTGCTGTTTATCTGCAGAAGCTGGAAAAGTCTGACTTGGATAACTGGGACAACATCAGAGGACCCCGTCTATGGGAAGATTCTAGAACTGTTCAGAAGCAACGGCGAGAGGCTCTCCGTCTCAAGACAGAGTGATTGAGCAAGCCTACTTTAGTGCATCTAAAAAAAAAGTCTCAGGCTGGACTGTCTTATTTTTTAAACTAGTGTCAGGGTCAGACATGGGAGGGGGAAATTGCACTGAGCAATTTATGCTGGTGTATATATAAGGAACTGTGAGATCAATCCAAAAGACACTGTATTATGTTTGCTCTTTGTTTGCATCCATTTGCACAGAGTTCCACAGGCTGTATATACGAATTCTCAATTAAAAAATAGCTGATTATTCTACTGAGAATATCCCATTGTTTTTCAATCCCTATCATTGAAAACTGAGATGATTCAGCAAGGAATAACATTTCAGGAGTCACTTGTCAGTACCAGAAGTTGTCGTCCTAATGAGAACAACAGTGCTGTCATCTAGATGTGTGTGACCAGGTAAATGCTGCTTCAGGGAGCGCCTGCATGACTTCAGACTCTTAAGCTTGGAAGGGACTCCACATGCATATGAGCTGTTTGGAACAGCGAGTCCATTTTTGGCTAAATAATATTCTTCTGTTTCATTTCTAGGAACTTGACTGTACAGAGGCATGTACAGAGTGTCAGCTGGTAATTGGTCAAATAACATTTATTTAGCTGTAGTTAGATTGTTGTGATTAGTTTGTTGATACCTTTGCACAGGCAGGACTTTTGGACTGGAACTTTGCAGTTTCAGTTGGAAGAATTCTTCCTCACTAAGAGCTGTGCAGTTTCTCTGTAAGCAAGTATTGTAGCAGAATCTGCTTGAGCCACTATATAGTAGCAAAGCTCATCTTACATGTATGATTACATGTGTATTTGTGCATGTGCACAGAATTTTTTTATCTTTTGATGAATAATTCTGAAATGCTTGTCTTTTTGTACTTGTCTTTGTGCTAAATGTTTGCTGTGAGAAGAAACCGTGCTAACATTCAGGACCCTTCTGCTGAGACAGTTCAATAAAGAAGCATCTAGACAATTTTTCAAATGAAATTAAGCTTTTGATAAGGTGTTACAACAGACTTGTAAAACTCCTCTTCAGAGGAATGGAGTAGTAGAGCACGGATTAACAGTAGATTCTAGTTTCACAGCATTCAGTGACACCTATATGTAAATCCTTTTGGAATTGTCTTTGGGAGAGGTGTGGTCTTATTCCTCTCTTGAAGACATGTCAAATGCAATCTAAATGTCCTTTTGGACACTTTTTTAGGATAGCTGCCTTGTCCTGATGTAAGTCTTCCCTCAGCACTTAATTTTCTTCAGTCTCTCAGTCACAAGGTCCAGTCTTCCTCTCAGGAAGAAGAATCAACATTGATTTTTCAAGAGTTGTAAAGCAATTCGTAAAGCATTACATGAAATATCTTAGCCATGTTTTGTGCATGTTTTCTTCTACTAGAGTTGCGAAGACCATCAGAAACTTTCCAATTTGCCCTTCTCTTCAACTTCCTTTTTAGAGACCCGTATCTATTGATAAAAAAATATTCACCTGTTTTTTTTTAATGCTGTTGACTCATTTATGAATTAAAAAAAACACAACCAACAATAACTTTTGGCAGGTGCAGAAGCTGTACTTTTCATAAAATGGGGAGAGCTATTTCAGCAATTTCTCTTTATTGCCATACACTTGGACAATGACTTCATGTTTTATGCTGTGCTTTTCTTAGCCAGTGAATTGGAAATAATACTTTTGAAAGGCGTGTTGAGAGTCAATTAAAGTCTCATAAGTTGTCGTGCAGCCTAAAGTAGAAGGCACTCCAGAAATGTCAAGAATTATAGTTCGTAATGCTAGCAAAAGAGGCAAACTTCAATTGGTTCAGGATTTGTGCTTAGTTTGTCTGCTTATTTGAACTATCCGTTTGAAAGCCATGTTGTAGCACTTCTGGTTATCTCTAAGACAACTTTGTTGAATTACTGAATTGTTATTCTAAACATCTGTGGCTGGGAGGAGGTCAGAGGTAATTAAATGCAATTGTCAGTCTGAGACACTGATTGACATTTTTGCGTCCTCTTTGGTAACTCGCATATAGCAGTCTGAGGGGAATGAAAACAAGGCTTTAGTGAGAGGTATGAAGTATTAAAGGGGTAAAAGAGAGAACTGAAGAAGCCAGATCTTCTAGTCAGTGTTGCTGAAACTAGAAATAATAGAAGGAAGTCTTGCTCAGTGTCTGTGTGTATGTGAACTGAAAAAGCAGTTTCAAAATCCCTGTTTTGACAATAAAAGAGGAAGTGTTTATCTCTCAAAGAAACTGTGGCAAGGTTGGTCTCTGGGATCTTCCATAACAAGAAAAGCAGTAGGACATAGAAGTGAAGGGAATCTGGGGCACCCATCTCCAGGAATAGGGAGAGCTCAGTGTAGCACCTGTGGGTATTTGGCTGGCTGGTTCCCAGGGGCAGCTGTCTGTGGCCCCAAATGCTAACCAGATCTTTGTATGAGATCAGCCCTGTGGATCCTGCTTATTGAGCGTGTTTCTCCTATAGCATTTTGAATTTACAGACTCATGGATGACCCAAAAGAGAAAATGCTCAATATCTTAGTTCAGCTGTAACAGATGAAGGAAAGGCTTAGTGAAAGCTGTAGCTGCTGTGATCCAAAAAAGGTTTCAAAGCCTGCGCAATAGCTTAGCAGTTGAATTTCAAGGCTCCTAAATACATCTTGATGAGCAGCTGGGTGTTGAAACTTTTAGAATCAAGATGCAGAGAACAATCTTGCCAATAGTGATCCTCCAAGGCCTTGAAAATGGCTCCAGCTACCAAAAAAAGGTAGGTTATGGCATAATGAGATGAGCGATGGGACTTTTAGACCAGAATATAGAATGCAGAAACTTCTGAAAAACAACTTAAACGTACCCCATCATCAACTGGGGACCAATCCCAAAAAGGAGAGGGAGAAATCCATTTCTTCACAGAGAAGCAGCAACTTGAAGTGATTTAAATATCACTGTTCATTGGATGTTTTACATGGACACTTTCTGTTTAACTGTATGTGCATGTGTATAGGTGAAACTTAAAACAGCAGGTTTCACCTTCTGAAATAACTACATAGACCCTTGTGCTTCTTGATGATCTTGCATTTGCTCTGAGTTGCTATGTTTGAATTTCCAGCACAAGTCCAGGGCAAGTTTCATTTTTGTATCTTGTATTTTCCAGAGGTTTTTCTTTCTGCAAGAAATGGGAAAGCCTAATATTATCCTTTGCTACTAACTACTTTATGTCAACTGGGAAAAAATAAGAATAAAGAAGCGGAGAAAAGAAGGGAATGATCTGAAATCTTAGGGAAAGCAGAATAACTGTTTTTACACGAAGATGGTCAAAGAATTTTCCATAAACTTTTATGGTTAGAAAGGCTGCTTTTTGTTAGTGGAAAGCCTCTTCTCATCTTTCAGTGGAGTAAGGTTCACAAAAAAATTTCCACTCTATTTTAGACTAGCTGACTAGAAGGTTTTAATCAAAGGAAGGTAATTGCTCACTGTTAGGCCTTCTGTTCCTACAAGGACTTGCAGCCAGGCTCAGCCAACACACAAATAGTCTCTAGACTTAGAAACTTCATGCAAATGTTTTTCTTAAACTTGTCCTCACCCCAGGAGCCCAAAGCAGTCTTTCATACCACTGGCATCAGACCGACCATATTTTCTTGTTGAACATGTGCTTTAACTGCATGTTTAACTGTCTTGCTTAACACAGACAGGCTATTAAAGTTTCACCCTCACCGTCTCTGTGCTGCTCAGGAGGTGTGTTAAAATTAAATTCAACTAAAGCAGCAGCTGGTAGTGCTGCAGAAAGGACATAAAAATACGGTTATACATTACAAATGTGAAAAGAAAAGTAGTATATGTGTCACAGTCACAGATCATTTGAGAGAGAAAGAAAGAAAAAAATAATCTGTAAAGGAGAAATAAGGTAGTACTGTGTATTGCCAGTGCCTCCATAGAAGAAATTTATGCACTTTCACCCAGCATACTTGGAGTCCGGCTTCATATGCTTCAGTTGATGGAAAAAATGACCATACTTATTTAGCATGTCTGTTTCAAGGTAGTCAATGAGATCCTTGATGTTCAATATCAACTCCATTGTGCACGTTCAGTACCAAATCCATTATGGTGTCAACCTCCAGGAGGCCCAGCGGCTCCCAGGAGTACAGCTTAATCCTGGGCGGGATTGGGGTAAACCCATCTCTCAGCCCTACAAATCCATTCTCCCTCCTCTTTCTGTCCTGTCTTCCAGTTTTCCTCCTCAAAAGTAACACCTCAGTCCCTGAGCTGCTCTTTCCTAATGGAGCTGGCTGTGAAATGTTGCTCTGTTTTTTTTTTTAAAGTTCATTGTCTACCAAGAATTGAAGAATAGCAGTTCCTAAATTAATTTAAAGATGGCCTGTAAAATGTAGGCTCAGAAACACAGACCCAGTATTATATCCCCTTAAGTATGGCACCCAGCATACACTGGATCTCTTTTTATCTTTAGATACACAATACTGTGCTCTCTCTGTTATGTACAAAGGAAATTAAATGTACTTTTTTCTTTAAAAGATGAGATCTTCATCCATCACCAGCTGTCAGTTCCTAATAATGTTGCCCAGAGAAGTGTTATCTGTGATTTAGTGGCTTTAGTGGACTATCTTTTGTTGAACAGAGGACAGCAGAATAAAATTTCAGCTTAATATAGCTCTTTTCGTACTCCTCCTGAATAAACAGAGGAAAAGAGGAGAGAGCAAGAGCAAAGAATCTTGGTTCCAGGCTCAGGTCTCTTCTGTTTTGCAATAGATAGGGCATTTTAAGAAAGAAAAGGAAGGAAAGTGAAAATGAAAAAGAGGAAATAAGAGGAAAGAAGAAATGTGGAAAGAAAACAGCTTAGGGACAGAAATAGTAATAGAAAACAGAGTGTTCTTTCTGACTGGTCCCTCTGGATAGGGTAGAAAGGAAAATTGTTTCTGTCTCGGGAAAAACTCTTCAGCTCAAAAAATACTCATCTCAAGTCAGAATGAAACGTCAAGTATAATACTTCGCAAGCTACTGGTTTTAGAAATACTTTTATTTGGGTGAACTGCAATGTTTTATTTTGTTTTTCATGTTTTTCCATTCTTGATTCTTTTTCCTCAGGTGGCTTAACTCTGGAAGTGAAAAACCACCACTCATCTTAAAAGTGTGTTTTTCACTTAAAGGACTGTCAGCACAAAATGTTTCAGCAGTTTCCGAAACTTTTCACAAAGCGCGTTCTCAGTAAGAGTGAAGATCTATCAACATAGATCCCTCTCAATGAACAGGTTACAAAATGTCAATCAACCAGATAAAAAAATAATTGTAAAAGATCTTTGATCAGCTGTGCCAGTTCCTTCATCAGTCAGTGAACGCTGATCCTGCTCACTGATGAGCGTGTGACTGCACACCTCTGTGCCTGTGTACACTAGTGTTCTCCCCATCAGATACCCACACCGGCATTTGGAAAGTTGTGTGCTTGCAATTATAGCAGAGGATTTTGCTTCTCAGTAACTTGTAAGAAAAGACCTGCCCCTTACTGCATCCGATATTCTGCTCTCCCAGGTAATGACATTGTAATTCTTACATAAACTGATGAAGTTGCCTCTAAAAACTAGTTCCCCTTCCTCCCTGCTTTCGCTAATACTGCGACTAATAAATTTTTTTCTGTTTAGTTCAAATTAAATAATGTTATTTTTAATTAGATATTCAAACAGCATGCTTATGTGTCATAAGAAGAAGAAACCCAATATTTTTCGCAGTCTACAAAAAGGCATCGCCCCGTTTAAGTGCTAGGTCTAGCATTTCCATCATTTTAAGTTACCTGTCTTAACAACAAATTGACAATCAAAGACAGAAAGACTCCAGTCCTACTCACATTCATATATATTTAAAGTGACTGTAGGCCATCCAGTTTTGGAGTCACCATTATTTGGCTGTCCACCCCACTGCAGATGCTTTTTTGCCTTGCAAACATTCTGACTGGGCTGTAGATGTGATTAAAGTTAAACGCCTATTTTCAGTACAAAAGCCTGAGATCGCAGATTTCTTATAACGGGTCTCTTGGGCTGCGTGCTCCCTGTGAAGTGCAAACATCCTGATTGGCTGTGCTGGAGTAATAGACAGCAAAATTGTATGTTTTATTTTTATCATCCTTTAAATCAAGATGAACTTGAATGCAGTTTGATCAAATTGTAAAAGTTCACCCTCGCCCTGATATGGCGGGTTTTTTGGAAGGTTTAAAAGTGAATTATGACAGACAGTGTTTTGCAACTTGATTTAGGGAAGTCATTGCAGACTGGGAATATTCACGGTATGTTTCAGTTTAGCTAAAAACCCCTTTATTTTAAATAATCAGAAATGTAAATGTCTGAAATGCTTGTTTGAATATCTGTTTTAGTGTATCTTCCATGAGCAGCATAGAACATGTCCTTTTTTGTTAAGTGGACTGAGGTTTCTGACTAATCCAGGTTATCCAGACTTTGCAAGAAAAAGCTGGATATGGGAACCTGTACTTTCTATGGACAGACCCAGTTGGCTGGTCAGTGATTTTGAATACGAGTAGGAGGAGGAGACCTTTATCTCTAATCTTTCATCTATTCAAGAAGATTTCTTACGCCTACAATGAATTATTCACAACAGAAATTAAAAATGGAGCCGTCTTTGTCCCTTGAAGCTACACAGTGTTGTGCAATGTTATCTGACAGGTCCATTTTTCTAACACATACTGCACATGATCTTAAAAGCGCAGATATAATTTCCTGGCAAAGCCAGATTTGCACATTACTACCTTAGATTAACCTCACTAACTTGATAGTATCCTCTGCGTGTGTCGTATCATACATGGGTCTCCCAGTTATTTGTCCCTGAGGTGTCTCTTGTTTTCCTCCCATTTTCTTTGCTAGCAGTAAAAGGATGCACAGGATTTTCTACAGCTCCCTAAGGCTAAAAACATCAATATTTCTTCTCCCAAAAAGGATATTTTATTAAAAAAAAATTTTTTTTAAGTTCTGTTGCTGGCAAACACTGTTCATTTTAACTACCACATATTCTATACAGTCTTTTTGCATTTCCCTTTCTGTGTGTTCAGGTAATGCCAAGAAAGTAGCAGGAGAACAGGTGTTAGTTCTCTTCTGTGCTCTCTGCCTGGAGATACTGTGATCTAGGAGCTCCTGCAGCAGTCAGCCAAGGTATTTCTGTGCCTTGTTCATTTGTCCTTGGGGAAGTTTCTTTTGCCCTCGGAGGATTCACCACTCTGCTTTCTTTGCGTGAAGAGGTGTAGCAGAAGACCTGAAATGTGGAAAATACATAATGCCTTAAGGTCTCTTGTGTGTTGCCATATGACTGTTAAAGCTGTTTTTTAGAGGGTGTGCATTCTATATCAAATATGGACAGACAGACAGATAGATACACACACATATTTAGACAGCCCCAAAGACTGCATTCCCCTTTCTGTGCACACACAATGGAGAGCTGGAGCATAGCGTCCCTTTGCAGTCACTGCCCTGCCAAGGTGAGGACTTGCAGGGATCACCTCTGAGGGATGAGGATGGTTGTCTTGGCAGGAACTGGCTCTGTACGGTGATTGCCTGCCCAGGTTACACAGAAGAGAATTCATTTTCCCACCAACATACATGGTAGCTCCACAGAAGTCAAGTGTCTAGGCAAACATTAACCTCAAGGCACGTGCAGTGATCACCTCATTTGAGAGTAGATATCTACCAAGGTGGGTGTTGAATTGTGCTCCACCTCTTCTTCCCTTCCACTGGTCTTGGAAGGCACTTAGATGATGAGTTTTGATCGCTTTGCCTTTATGAGGCTAGCTTTGGCGGAGCTGGATCCCAAGAAGTCTCCTCATTTAGCAAGCCGTCTAGGGAACTCCACTTCTGGCTTTCATGTAAGTTAAGACAAAATCTTTGGATGGGTGCTTGCAAAAACAGCAAGGGCCTGTGTTGCTCGCCTAGTGCCCTTGAGCTTCTCTCCCAGAACCCTCTGGGACAGGGTTGTGGCCTCTGAATGAGTTTGAAAATTAGGGCAGCTCTGGTATTGCCATAATTTTTTAATTTGTTATTTCTTCTTTCTCTTGAAAAGCTTCTGAGTTTCTTGACAGCTTAACTAAAGATTATCTCAGTAAATTATCATTACAAAGATCAGCAAATATCTTACTCTGTCACACTGGTGTTTAGATAGAAATTGCAATCCCAGCATTGCCTACTACAGAGGTAATGTATCTAAGCTGCCCTTCTGATGAGGGAAGTCATGGCACGGACAAGGGGATGTCATACTATAGGCTTTCTTCGGCAGGACTGAATGCAGTCCTGTCTGCTGGATGAAATAAGCTAAGGGAATACATCTTTCCTACTTCAAAAGCAAAGTTCGGCTTAGAGCATCATTCAGCCAGAGCTCATGTTGTGTGGGCAATAAGGTCAGAGGATCCATAGTCTCCTCCAAGTCCACAGGGAGCAATAAAAAGATATTTCTGCCATTAAAGATAACCTTGTGTACAGCAAGGGCATGAACAGGGTGTCAGCAAACTGGCCCTGTCAGACTACTTTATTGATGCTGCTTCAGGTTTCTTGTAACATGCAAAACAGCATTATTATTACAGTAGAGAACTGGCACAGACTTTTCAGGATTATGTATTAAGAGCAGCAAGTCAAATACCATCTGCCTAATGTGATAAATTGTAAGTATTATTCCAAAGAGGTTTGCCTGAATCTCCTCTGCAGAGCACATAGAGGCAGCCACCAGTCGCTTTTATCCTCAGTCCCCTTCCCATTATCACTTCTTGGCCTTTTGGCTAGGATCAAGTGTAGTATCAGTTGAAGGCTTCGCATGTCCTCTCTTTGGGGACTCTATCCTGCCCTGGCAGCAGGCTGGGCTCAGTGACCTCCTAGCTCTTTTCTGTCTGTAACTACTT